>NC_081161.1:1319890-1619890 GCF_012432095.1 Onychostoma macrolepis
CCATATTGCACATTTTATACTGCTGCCTTGTGGATTAAGTTTAAAAAGAGCCTACGTGAGCTTTATGTTGCTCACAGTGACTGTATGAGGATCCTGATGGAGCATCTGTTCTGTAAGACAAAAGTACAGTGAGTTCAGGCTTTAATGAAGTTTTATGAATGAATGACTAAAGTAATAAACAGAACAAAGCATTTTGAGCGGGAAACACAAACCGCTCGTTTAAAAACAGAAGCTGCGCAGTCATTGGCTAGCAGTGAGCAGACGTCACACATCAGCCAATCACAAGCCAAACCTCTATGACATCATAAGCTCGTGACCCTATGAGGGTTTAAAAGCAGACGCGGAACAGAGAGCGGTATATTCTCTACGTACTCGGAGCAGAGGAAGAGGTTAATCTTCGCGATGGCAAGAACCAAGCAGACGGCTCGTAAATCCACCGGCGGCAAAGCCCCGAGGAAGCAGCTCGCTACTAAAGCCGCCCGGAAGAGCGCCCCAGCCACCGGCGGCGTCAAGAAGCCCCACCGTTACAGGCCCGGGACCGTGGCTCTCCGAGAGATCCGCCGTTATCAGAAGTCCACCGAGCTGCTGATCCGCAAACTGCCTTTCCAGCGCTTGGTGCGAGAAATCGCGCAGGATTTCAAGACGGACCTGCGCTTCCAGAGCTCCGCCGTCATGGCCCTGCAGGAGGCAAGCGAGGCTTATTTGGTCGGTCTGTTTGAGGACACCAACCTGTGCGCCATCCACGCCAAGAGAGTCACCATCATGCCCAAAGACATCCAGCTGGCGCGCCGCATCCGCGGAGAGCGCGCTTAAACCCGCCGCTGCAGCCGCACCCCAAAGGCTCTTTTAAGAGCCACCAACACCGCACTGAACGAGACCGTTTCCACTGTATCTGAACCCAAATATAACTTATAGCAAGTACAATTGCGCTCACGAGCTTAATGAATGTAGTCTGGGTCTTATCTTGTGCCATTTTATTTATTTTAGTTCCTTATCACAAAGGTTATGTGTGTGTGTATTATATGTGCTCAAATGTATTCATACCCTTGGTTTGGCAAATATAAACAATGGCTGTGAAAGTAAATCTACCATTTATTTAAAACTAAACCACTTTGGTCATGAATATTCATACCCTTTTATTCAATAATTTCTGCAATCTCCTTTTGCTAAAATAACAGCTGAGTTTTCTCTTTAATGTCTGATGAGTTCAGAGAACACGAGACCCTTCCTTCATCCAGAATCTCTCCAGATCCTTCAGATTCACAGCTGTATGCTGCTGCTTCTCTTCAGTTCGCTCCACTCGTCTCAGGTCATCAGGCTCATCGTATTAATATTCATAAGAACAGTTTTAATGTGTTATATTTACGTATTTGTGGTTATAGCTTTTATGAGTAGGATGATTTATAACACCGTGAACATGTTGCATCCACTTGTTACAATGGATTACATTTCTCGTAATTTTATTGTATTATAAGTCTCATATCTTGCCATCGTTCTTATGCTATTTTACTTAAAGCAATCAAAGACCACTTATAAGAATAGTAATAATAATAGTAATATTTTTATTCTCTCAAACAGCCATAAGATCAGATCAGATGAATGTGTGAAAGTATTTTTACTATAATTTGTTATTATGATTATTTATAAAACGATAAGTTTTTTAAATTTATTTATTTTTTTATTTTTTTTATAATGCATTACACATTCATTATAATGCCTTAAGAATACCATCATAATGTATTATAAAAATGTTCTTCATAGAAAGTGATAGCATGGAGAGTCATGGAAAGCTTTTATTGGTATTTAATAGAATGAAGCCATGAGTCTGAACAAGATATCCAGGATCTCTGCAGAAAAATAGGCCCACAACATTACAGATCCAGCTGTGTATTTCATCGTACAGATGGGGTAACCGTTAAAAAAGTGCTTTTTACTGTAAAAAAACGCATAGACTGTAAAAAACATGGACGTAGTGTCCGTGACGTCACTCGTAGGTTTCTGAAGAGCATTTTTGAAGCCTAAAGTGGGCGGAGCCGACCGCCGCCATCTTGGCAGCGCGTCACCGAGCGCCACTCCCGGATACTCGAAAATGGGCAAAAGGCGGACGTGGGTGAAGCTGAGGTGCCTGGTTGCAGTGCTGCCATGCAAAGACAAAACACCATAACTGCTTTTGGTCTAAAATGAGTCATTGATCATTTTGGGACGTTATGACCTCCTTTAACATGTGTATATAAGTATCATGGGGAAAAGGCAAATGCCGTGACAGCGTATCACACGTAAAATCAATAACTGTTTGCAATTAAATCCTTTTTCTATCTTTTCTTGTAACTCGTGAATTTTAAAATCTATTGCAATGAACTTCATCGGAGATGTTTAATTCACAATAATTCTGAGCACTTTAAGTCGTTATTTTAATTCAGTTTGATGTAAAAACAAGGCTATCTTGCATCCTTTAATGTTAGTTAGCAAACATTGCAAATAAATCGGTTCCAAACTGGTATCCACCCGTGTTTAACTTTTTGTCTGGTTGTTATGGTCAGAAAAAAAAAAAGAAAAAAAGAATCACATTACTAGATGTTATAGTAATGTTATATGCCAGTGATTACTAGATTTTATCCAGATGTTACTATAATGATTCTGTAAATGGTGATCAGAACCCAAATATTGTTTATAATGTGGAAGTTACTGCCTTTTGCCTTGGCGTGACATCTCAGTTTTTGCAGACAGTGCAGAGTACAATATCAATATAGGCTATAGCGGTAAAAATCAAGTTTGAGATCATTTTATTATAGCGTCTAATTTCCAGATTCCCAGTGTCCTACCTATAATTCATTTTTCTGTACAAATACAAATCTTTAAAGCCAGTTTTCCAAGTTTCACGCTCTGGAGCAGAGCCGCAATCCACCTGTCACTCAAGTGGCCACGCCCTTAATTATGCAGGCTTAATATAATTTAAACGGATGAGTTATAAAAAAAAAAATCACCCCCCTCACAGTTGTCATGAAGGGCAAAATTATCTATATATATCAAAATAATTTTTTGCACCAGGCTGTAAACTGTTTTTGTCTGCTGTAAAGGTGGGCATTTTAACATGGAGAGTCTATGGGATTGACTCCCTTTTGCAACCAGCCTCCAGCGGCCAGGCGATGAATTGCAGTTTTAGTTATTGCCAGTTATTTTCAGATGAACCCAGAATACAAACACAAATTAAATGGTGTCCCATAGAAAACCATTACAAAACACAGAACCATTTAATGCATTACGTTCATATTCCAGGCTCATCTGCTTGCCTATATAAATTAAGCATATTCAATAAGGCGTGTACTAAATTTGTTCTTTTAATATCTTCTAATATCTTGTAAAATATATTTTAATATCTTATGCATATACTATGGACTGCAATTGGCCAAAACTTGCATTCTGTCCACATATTTTGTTTTATTCTTTTGAGAGGTGATCTGAATATTTGGCTTTCTGATCCCAAAACTGTTTTCTGCAGTTCTCTATCTGTGATCCCTGAGAGTCTTTAGCCACTCAAACTCTCCTCCTCACCTTGCTTTAAGACAAAATAGACCCACGTCCTCTTCCAGGCAGATTTGTAACATTGTCTGTTGATTGGAATTTTTTAATTATTGCCCTGATGGTGGAAATGGGAATTTGCAATGATTTAGCTCTTTTCTTACACTTTCTAATTTGTGAAGTTCAACAATGAATTTGGCCTTTGTGTTCCCTCATATTTATATTCTTGTGAATCAGGAAGCCAAGGCTGGATAACTTCATGTTCCTACTAGCCCCCTTAAAATGAAATAAAATAAAATAATAAAATAAAATAAAAAATATATTTTTTAATGAAATATCAAATGGATAAACAATGCATATTTATTTTCACAGCCTTCTTTGATCACATTTACGAAGGGTATGGATAATTTTGAGCACAACTGTATATATATACACACAAAATGCTGGTGAATATGATAACAGTAAATGCACGTAATTGCTTGCGGTTCTATACAAAGATAATGATGATCTGCAAGTCGCTGGTCTGTCAAAGGCGTACATTTAAATATTATTTAGATATTATGCAATAAAGTATATTTGTCAAATTAATCTTATAAAACATGCATTTTAATACGAAACAATGCACAAACATTGTTAGATCAGGGTTGGGGTTAAACCACATCTCGTGCTGGAACTAGCGGGGGAGGGGCGAGTCATGTGACGCGGAGCTGGTTTCAGTTAGGTCCTGTAAGCAACTGTAAAAGGCCTTCCTGGAGCACTTGCGCCTTATTCTTATTCGTCGCTTAGATTGAAACAAGAAGCATCTGAATCATGTCTGGAAGAGGCAAAGGCGGGAAAGGACTCGGGAAAGGAGGCGCTAAGCGTCACCGGAAAGTGCTGCGCGATAACATCCAGGGAATCACCAAACCCGCCATTCGTCGTCTGGCGCGCCGCGGCGGCGTCAAGCGCATCTCCGGTCTGATCTACGAGGAGACCCGCGGGGTGTTGAAGGTGTTCCTGGAGAACGTTATCCGCGACGCCGTCACCTACACCGAGCACGCCAAGAGAAAGACCGTCACCGCCATGGACGTCGTGTACGCGCTCAAACGACAGGGACGCACCTTGTACGGCTTCGGAGGATAAACGCCTTCAATCAGAACAAACCCAACGGCTCTTTTAAGAGCCACCCACACCGACACAGAAAGAGCTCATGTTGCTGGTTTATGCTGGAGATGAAAATACAAAAAATACACAACGTTTGTGCATAAACAGTGTTAGGCAGTTACTAGTAATTTGGATACTGTAAATACTATTTGCAGTAAATAGTGTAACTAAGTGCTAAAAAGATGAGTTGCTTTAACTTACATAAAACAGCTTAGTTACTTCTGATGCCTGAACCCCGCTGATTTAAAATCTAACAATCAAATAATTTCTAGCTTGATTTTCATAATTCACACATGTGTGTGATGTGCAGCAGGCAAGCTTGGAATATGGAAAAGCTTACATTCAGCAGATAGAAATATTGCATTATATTGATTTTGTCAGGGAAAAAAAGGCTTTACGTTAGTCTGGCATTACATCCCTCTGATCAGCATGTGGTACGTTATATTAATTAAAAATATTTTTGGAAAATTAAACCGTTCCTTACAAACTCATGTGATTTGATAAAATACATAACGAAATTTAATCGCATATGGGTTCCGGAAAAATTACTTCAAGCTACACATAAATACAACACTTCTTCTTGAATGTCGCTGTCAGTCACTATTGAGTGTTTGTAATAACTTCTGACTGCGATCCGATGTGGATTTTGGTCAAATGAGGCAGAAATATGTTGTTAGTAACATTCTGGAAGAATTTTATCTGGAAGTTACACAGTTACAACTTCTGTGGGGCGTGAAGAAAAAGTAATGTAACTAGTAGTGTAACTAATTACTGTTGCCAGAAAGTAATAAGTAAAGTAACAATATAACTTGTGAAAGGAGTAACTAGTAATGCGTAATATATTACAATATTTGAGTAACTTGCCCAACACTGTATATAAACCTGTTATAGAAAGTGAAACTAGTTTAATGTTGGTGTGTGTATTGTACCGAGAATATCCGTGTTTCTGCCGAAAACTGAAGTTTTTAAAAACTAAAGTTTAAAAAAAAAAAAAGCTTGTATTACTAAGTTCCTCGAATCTGAAAACACACCTGTTAATAAAGCTCTTACTCATTCTGATCCTGATGTTGGAGCTCGTATAAAGTCAGGTGTTTGAGGCACACAATCAAAGCATGTCTTTTTGCATTATACAGCGTCCTGATTCGCTTTTTTTAGCTGGTTCTTTGAATTTAAGTTATTTATAAAAAACAAATACATGAGATGGCGGTGATACTTAAGTTAGAGCAGAAGTAAAATTGGCGGGACAGTAGAGGAAAATAAAGTGTTTAATAATTATTTATCTTTTCTCCAAACTATTTCAATCGGTCTATAAGGGTTTATATGATATTTGAGGCCCATTTGTTATTAAAAAAAAGAGCGGGAATTAAAACAGAGGAAGCTCAGTGGTGGGGGCTGATGTCGCTCAAACATGGAACGATGGGCGGGGCTATCATTTCACCGCCTGTGATTGGCCCTCGTTCCTCTCGAGGTACTTGGATTTGTCCAATCACGGTCGAGTTTATGGGTGTGGTCTGTGGAAACACGCAATCAGAAGCCTCCACATCTCTGTGTAAATTAGCATAGGTGAGTGAATAAACGGCTCTGTGCGGCTCTTTCTAATCATCGTCTTGTCAGCAGCATCATGCCTGAACCAGCGAAGTCCGCGCCTAAGAAGGGCTCCAAGAAGGCCGTCACAAAGACCGCGGGGAAGGGAGGAAAGAAGCGCAGAAAGACCAGGAAGGAGAGCTACGCTATCTACATCTACAAGGTGATGAAGCAGGTTCATCCCGACACCGGGATCTCTTCCAAGGCGATGGGGATCATGAACTCTTTCGTCAACGACATCTTCGAGCGCATCGCCGGTGAAGCGTCTCGTCTCGCTCACTACAACAAGCGCTCCACCATCACTTCCAGAGAGATCCAGACCGCCGTGCGTCTGCTGCTGCCCGGGGAGCTGGCCAAACACGCCGTGTCTGAGGGCACCAAGGCCGTCACCAAGTACACCAGCTCCAAGTAGAGCAGCCTGAGGCTGTTAAACACCCCCAAAGGCTCTTTTAAGAGCCACCCATCTACTCTTTAAAGAGCGAGTTTGTGTAGTGTGATGTTTCTGTAATTGAAGGTATATAACGCTAATAGTTGTATTTGGTGTGCATTTAATGCTTATGTGGGGATTTACAATAATGCAATTGATGGCGCAAAATTAATACAAAACGTATTGTTTTATTTCTTGTTCAGCATATTAAGCATTAAACTGGAATCAACATATGTCTGAGGTGAGATCTATTTTTATGTATGTATCTCATATTTGATGGTCAGTCAAACAAATGCCTGGATCTCAACTTTTTTTTTTCGGTATAAAGAGCTGTTTGTAGAACACAAAAAATAAACTTTATTTGAAAAGCTGACAATGAGGGTAAAAAAAGTCTATTTAACGTTTATTTTTATTTTGTTTTTCAAATAATGGGTTGTGCCAAAATGTGGCGTTTTGTATTCTGGTTGGACTTGTTTTTTGACGTCACTGACGTGCGACGGCGCTGCTGCAGAGATGGAAAGATGCAGGAGGGAAAGAAAAGGGAGAGAAAAGAAACGATGGCACTCTGATCGAGAACACAGCGATGGAGAGATGAAGAGGAGGAATACTGAGTCCAGCTCGGAGGTGAGAGAGACGGGTTTATTGAAAGAACTGTGAGCGATTATTATAATAGTAATCCCTGCTGCTGCAAACATCGCTAATTAAAGCCCGCTGTGGAAGGATTAGAAAGAAAACCTAGCGTTTGTTTTCCTCTTGAAAATTCGCTGAACATTGCATATAGTAGTCACAGTCTCTCAGTGAAACACCTTATACATCAATAAAAAAGAAAACCATGGTAATGTATGACCTTTAGGGTCTCTGCAATCTTTTGAGTGCTGTGAAAAACACTAAAACCTTATCCACCTTTTTCTTCAACGCGGAAGTAAGCCTGGGTGAGACTTCCGGTTCATTAGCAGTTATAGGTAAATGAGGAGAATAACAACGTGCAGTAAACCTTAAAACTGTTTGAACTACAAACCAGTGTGTTCATAATTAAAATAATACATTAAAATAATAATATAAGACACTAATTTTCAACATCAAGCAGCAAAACGAACTGTTTTGTAGAGCTAAAAATAGCTGGATGCGGATGAGACCGGAAGCTAGACCCATAGAATTTACAAATGGCTGCGCCCATTTTTACGTCAAGCAAAAGGTGCATAATAAAGCTTAATATTGACTTTATTGTTGTTGATTTATATCATTATTTATATTATTTCATTTGTCCAACTTAAAAATGAATTAGATTGTTATAAAGGTGGCTCACATTTGCAAAATTTTGGCAAATAAGTCACTTTCAAAGCAAGCATCTTCTGTGTATCAGCGCCGTGAATTCACATTATCAAATCTGTGTTGGGAAATGTTTTCTGCAAAGCGATACATGTGATCGCACCTTTAATCAGGTTTCAGAGGTGGCCATTCAACTGAGACTGCAATACTGAAGCCTTGTGGATTGCAAAAGCTGATTCCAAATCATCACTTCTCATTCGGTTGGATCTATCTGCCGCTTTTGATTGTGTTTGTAGTCATCAGATCCCCATCACTGGGCATCACAGGGGTTCCACTTTGCTGGTTTGAATCCTATCTCACTGGTAGGTCTTTCAGGGTGGCCTGGGGAGGGGAGGTATCCAAAACACATCAGCTGGTTAATGGGGTTCCTCAAGGATCGGTTCTTGGACCCCTCCTCTTCTCCACATACACTACGTCACTGGGTCCCATCATACAGGCACATGGCTTCTCCTGCCACTGCTATGCTGATGACACACAGCTCTATCTCTCTTTTCAACCAGATGATCCAACGGTAGCTGCACATATATCAGGCTGCCTGGCGGACCTCTCGGCATGGATGAAAGAACATCACCGACAGCTCAACCTGGCAAAGACTGAGCTTCTTGTCTTCCTGCCACTCCAGCTCTACAGCATGATTTCACCATCCAGATAGGTTCTTCTACAATTACCCCATCAACTTCGGTCAGAAACCTTGGTGTAATCTTCGATGACCAGCTGACCTTCAAAGACCACAATGCAAAGACTGCTCGATCTTGCAGGTTTGCACTACACAACATCAGAAAGATCAGGCCCTTTCTGACGGAGCATGCTGCACAACTTCTTGTCCAGGCCCTTGTCACTTCTAGGCTGGACTACTGCAATGCTCTTCTGGCTGGATTTCCATCAAACACAATCAAACCTCTACAAATGATTCAGAATGCAGCGGCACGACTGGTCTTCAACGAGCCCATGTTACACCTCTCTTTATCTCTTTGTGCTGGCTCCCGGTCGCAGCTCGCATTAAGTTCAAGGCATTGATGGTTGCATATAGAACAACCACAAGCTCAGCACGCGCCTACTTCCACTCACTGTTAAGAATCTACATCCCCTCCAGAAGTCTGAGATCTGCTAGTGAGTGACGCCTCAAGTCGCTCTGGATAAAAAGTGTCTTCTAAATTAATACATGTAAATGTGACCTTTACTCTGGGTTTTAAATCATGTTAATTAATTGTTACATTGTGTTATTTAGGTCGGTGTCTGGCAAGCTTTAATTTTTACTGTGTGTGTAATTTCTGCTAAATTTGAAAGGAGCCGGCGGTCCCTCAGGAGCCCAGTGATCTGGAGGAGGGAGGACTGGACCTGAACAAGATCTTCAGACCCATCAGCTCCTACATGCAGGACCGCAAGGAGATGCTGGAGCAGTGTTTGCATGTGCTGGGAGAGAATAAACTCAAACACATGCTTCCGGACGAACTGAAGGTACATTCATAATCACACCGCCGCAGCATGCGACTTCAGATGAACACTGATGGTGTTACTTAATTTGAATTAAATAGAAGTCTCAGTTCTATTTAAAGGGAAACATAAGTCTAATTCTGTGTGCTGTTGTTCGTATTGACAGTCTGTTTTGTCCGTTATCTAGAATATCTGATGGTTGCCTTGCTCTGTTGATGTCTGTGCATAAGCATTTTTCCCATTGGCAAGGAACTGCCATTATATTGTGGCACTAATATCAGCTCGATTTGTCACATCCGTGAAAAATCCATGATGCAGGAGTCAGTAGTACATGTAATGCATTAATAACACACCATTAAATATGGATTGATTTATAGTCTAGTTTGGAAACAGATCCTTTTTAAAAGCAGATTATTCAGAGTATATTGTGCTTTTTCTTTGACAGCATGGAAATAATTGCATGTCACTCTATCAGAAGATTCATATACACTATATTGCCAAAAGTATTGGCACCCCCTTCTAATGAACAGGTTTGACTACTTTAGTCATTTCTAATTAAACACCAATGACTTGTTCATATGGGATACAGTCATTTTAGACACTTCCAAAACTGTTGCAACAGAGATGGAAATACAATTTTTAAATACGTGAATTATGTTTCCATCTTTGTTGCCACACTTTTGGAAGTGCCTTTTTCTGTTCTAAAGAAGGCGGTATGCCAATACTTTTGTCCATATAGTGTATGTACAAGTCATTGGTGTTTGGAAAATAATTTTTGGCTCAAGATCTGCATTTAAAGTCACACCAGAGGTGTTCAGTTTGGATTAGGACTTGGCTTTCTGCAGACCAGTCAAGTTCTTCCACACTGACTAAATCAATCATTTCTATTTGAACCTTGCCTTATACACAGAGGCATTGTCATGTTAGAATAGAAAAGGGTCCTGTCCAAACTGTTGCTTTAAAATTAGAAGCACACAATTCCCTATAATATCATTATATGCTTAAACATTAAGATTTGTACTCATGGAAATTACTAAAGTAGTCCAACCTGTTCATTAGAAGGGGGTGCCAATACTTTTGGCAATATAGTGTATTATTGTGGAAGAAGCTCAAAGTGTCCAACCGAAGAAAACACTGGTAATGGTAACAAAACCATTATTAATCAGATGTCAATTTATGGAGTCAGCTTCTGTGTTGTTCTCTCAAAAATGTTAATTAAACATTCAAGTTTATATTGAAAACAGCAGGACAGTCTCAGCTGATCTCTCCTTTCACTTTCACTCCTTTATCTGAACATACCAACTCATCTGAGTAACTAACGCACAGCACGCAAATACTACAAATACAGATTTACACAATTAAGTTAATTTTTTTTAACACGTTAAGTAATTTAAAGTTTCTCCTGGTGAGGTCACGTGTTAGCTGGAGGGTTTTGTAATAAAGGGCTGTTGTTTCCCGCAGGACTGTTCGTTTAGTGAGATTAAGGATCTGTGCTGGGATCAGCTGCAGCAGCTCTCTGAGATTCATCTGCTGGAGATTCTGGAGGGTAAATCTCAAATTCATCTTCAATCTGTGTCTGAACAAACTAATAAAACACTGTTCGTTCTCTTTTCATCGAGTCCCACTGGTGTCTCTGTATCATTGATTAGGGGTTTATTATGTGTTTGTTTGTAAAGGTAAAGAGTTATCAGCCGAACCTGAAGATAAAATCCTTCCTGACAGTCAGTAAGTCAGAGCTCTCTGAATTATTAAAATCAAACTTATTATTGAGCTTTTAATAATGTGTTGATTAATATTTAAAGGCAGGACAGTAACGTGGACTCCACTTCATCTCTGAGAGAAAACCCTGAAACAGAAGAAAAACAAAGTAAATAACTCATAGATTTAGATTATTATTTCTGAGTGTATTAATGAGTGAACGTGTGTGTGTGTGTGTGTCAGGCACAGGTTCAGGAGAAGACAGTGACGTTCTCAGCATCAACGCAGACATTGACGACAGTGACATCGAGGGTCATAAAGCGGTCAAAGCTGAAGAACCGGCGCTCGGAGAGGAAGCTGTGCCTCAGCCGGACGAGCCCAAAGCAGAGCTCCAGCACGACATCGACAGAAGCGTGAGTGAAATCCTGGCTCCGGCGTCTGGCTCTGAACACAACGATCTGAGGGAAGAGTCGCTGGAAAAACCAGCCGCTCCAGAAACAGAGAAGCAGCCGTCGACTCAGCAGCTGGAGCTACTGGAGCTGGAGATGAGAGCCAGAGCCATCAAAGCGCTCATGAAAGCCAGCGAGATCAAGAAACACACCAACCGCTGATCATTCAGCTCTAAACTACACAATCACTCCAAATATTCCTGTTTGCAACACACTTTTAGTTCATAATATTTCAGCAAATTCAGAAAATGGTTGATTTTGATATAATAAAATGTTGTTTTTTTTTTGTTTTTTAAGTGAAGAAAAATTACACATTTTTCAAAATATGTATAACAATAAAGTAGTTACTTTGCCATCCTTTTTTCCTAAATGTTTATTATGTTAAAATAATTTGTTTAACGACTTACGAGCAAACAGTTCAACATACAGAATTAGCAACATTAGAAATTAAAAACAGAAAACAGTAAAAATATTAATCTTGCGTTTTGATGAAAACTGTAACACATCACTGACTAATAATTGTTTGCGCCTTGTGCTATTTAGATAATTTGAAGGCGTGTAGGTTTGGAGTTCACCGACTACCTTTAGTAACCTTTAAAATGATCTGCCAGGTTTGATTAGAAAACACATGAATGTAAAAATATCCATCCATTCATCTTGAACACCCCGTTATTTTTAAGTGAAAATAAAAATAAATAGAATCTCATTTGCTGAGGCCACTGATCTTTGTTTTCTAATTCCAGATAAATAATTTATTTTAAGATTATAGCAGAAAATTAAATTGCAGTGTTTATATTCCACATTAATTAATATTGCATGTGCCTTGTGTATTGAATGCATCTTTTGTGTCCAAATTATTGTTGATCTCTGGTGAGAGAGAACTTTCAATTCCAGAGAAACAAAAATACCTGTCAGTCAAATGCACGGCAGGATTAATCTAAACTACAATCAGAATATTTCAGCTGCGTGAGATTAGTTGAGAGTTTTGGTGCCATTATTGATACAAATCTCACTTAGAATCAGGTGCAGTTAACTTTCTTTTTACATGAAAGAAAAGTAAACTGATTATCCTTACAATTTACAAAGTTTGCAAATATATATTCCGTTCTTGTCTCTTTATTTATTTATAAAGCACTTTATAAATGAACTGCCGGTTGATCCAAAGTGCTGTACAATGCAGCTAAAATAAAACAAATAAGAAAACAAAAAATATAAAAACACAATATAACAATACAATTGATATGGATAAAAGCTATTGACAAAAGATGTTGTTTTTTTTTTTTTTTAAGCAGGTATTTAAATACTGGCAAAGAGGGCGCAGCTCTAATAGAAGCTGGTAATTTGTTCCATAGACTAGGCCAGCGAGGCCTCGATCACCTCTGCAATGCAATCTCAATCTAGGCATAGAGAAGAGACCAAGATTACTGGATTTTAGGGACCTACAGTCATGGCCAAAAATATCGGCACCCTTGGTAAATATGATCAAAGAAGGCTCTGAAAATTAATCTGCATTGTTAATAATAAAAATTATATATATATATATAACCTTTCATTGGATAATAAGAATTTAAAATGGGGTGTATCATTATGAAATAAATGTTTTGTTTTGTTTTTTTTCTCACAATTACACACAATTATTAGCACCTCTAGAAATTCATATGAGTAAAATATCTCTGAAGTATATTCTCATTCATATTCACAATTTTGAGCACTCCAGGGTGATTGTGAACATGCAATTATCCAGCCATGGCTTCCTGTTCCACAGAAATATAAATAGGAAGGAAAACAAAGCCCAAATTCCCTTAATCATCATCACAATGAGAAAAACCAAAGAATATATTTCTGATGTGCAGCAAAAGATAATTGAGCTTCACAAATTAGTGAAGTGGCTTTAAGAAAAGAGCTGGAACAGTGAAAATTCCCATCTCCACCATCAGGACAATAATTAAGAATTTCCAATCAACATAAAATGTTATGAAACTGCCTGGAAGAGGATGTGTGTCTATATCGTCCTAATGCACGGTGAGAAGGAGACTTTGAGTGGCTAAAGACTCTCCAAGGACCACAGCTGGAGAATTGCAGAAAATAGTTGAGTCTCGGGGTCAAAAAACCTTTAAAAAAATTGTCAAACAGCACCTACATCAGCACATGTTGTTTGGGAGGGTTTCAAGAAAAATTATCCTCGCTCATCCAAAACAAACTCCAGCATTTTCAGTTATCAGACACGACTGGAACTTCAAATGGGACTGGCTTCTATGATCAGATTAAACTAAACAATGAGCTTTTTAGCAGCAAACACTCAAGATGGGTTTGGTGAACACAGGGATAAAAAGTACCCTATGTGTACAATAAAATATACTGCTGTATTTTTGATGTTGTGGGCCTATATTTCTGCTGGAGGTCCTGGACATCTTGTTTAGACACATGACATCATGGATTCTATCAAATAACAACAAAAATAAGTGACTGACTCTGGGCCATGTTTGGATCATCCAATCGTACAACAATCCAAACACAAACCTCAAAAACAAAAATGGGTCACTGAGCACAAAACCAATCCTCTGCTGGCCATTCCAGTCCTCTGACCTGAACCCTGTAGAACATGAGTGAACTGAAGAGAAGAAGCACCAACATGGAGCTGTGAATCTAAAGGGTCTGGAGTGAGTCTGGATGAAGGAATGGTCTCTGATCTCTTGTCAGGTGTCTCTAACCTCATCAGGCATTATAGGAGAACATCTAGAGCTGTTAAACGGGCAAATGAAGGGTGCCGTTAATTGTGACCAATGTGTATTAAAGAAAAACATTTACTTCATAATGATATTTCCCCCCATTTAAAATTTTTATTATCCAATGAAAGGTTAGATTTTTTTGTGATTTTTAAAAAATAAAAGATCAGAAGGATTAACAATGCAGATTAATTTTCACAGCCGCCTTTGATCATATTTACCAAGGGTGCCGATATTTTTGGCCATGACTGTATTTGGTTAATGGATAGAGATATGATGGGGCTTGATTATGCAGAGATTTAAAAACAAAAGTTACAATTTTAAAAATAATTCTAAATTTGACTGCTAACCAGTTTAGTGAAATAAGAATGGGCGAGATGTGATCGAACCTCCGTCTGCCTGTCAACAACCTTGCAGCAGCATTTTCGACCATCTGTAAACGCATTATAGAGGACTGACTTATACCATAGTATAGTGAATTACAGTAATCTAAACAGGATAGCACAAATAAGTGAATAATCTGTTCAAACTGTTTTACAGAGAATAAAGATTTGATTTTTGATAAACGCCTTAAGTGGAAGAAACTTAATTTAACCACTGCACTAATTTGTTTCTCAAAACCCAGGTTGCAATCAAAAAGAACACCAAGATTATTAGCACAGGGTGTAAAGTAGGAAGAGAGATGACCTCTCGCCATCTCGTTTAACACTAAAAGATTTTGCTTTAACCATATTTGTAACTTGTTTAGGCAATCCAACAGAGGTCCCAAGAGTTCTTTACTTTTATACTGCAAGGGAAAATACAGCTGAGTATCATCCGCGTATAAGTGGAAGGACACTCCATATTTCTCAAAGATAGCACCCATTGGTAGCATAAATATAGAAAATAAAACTGGGGCAAGATTTGAGCCCTGTGGCACCCCACAAGCAAGTGGGTGTGAGGACCAACTATGTTGGCCAATGGAAACACTAAAACTTGACTGACTGAAAAGACTGAAACCATTTCAGCACCATTCCCTGTAACCAAACACAGCTCTCCAGCCTGGAAATCAAGATATTATGGTCAACCATATCAAATGCAGAGCTTAAGTCTAAAAGCACCAAAGCCACAGCATTCCCTTTATCTGTTTCTAGTCAAATATAATTTACAACTTTTAAAAGTGCAGTTCCCATGCTGTGTTGAGACTTAAAACCCGATTGGAATTTTTCAAAAATATGATTTGACATCAAATGGGACTGCACCTGGGTTAACACAATTTCCTCAAGAATCTTAGAAAGAAATGGCAAGTTTAATATAGGCCTAAAATTATTAAAATTTGAAGAATCAATATTGGCCCTCTTTAATAACGGAGTTTCTGTAGCTGTTTTAGGCAGTCAGGAACAACCACAGTAATTAGACTAGTATTAAAAATAGTTAAAATATCATGTCCAACAGTATTGAAAATCTGTTTTAGAAATCTAGATGGAATGATATCTTGAGAAGTTGAAGTTGATCTTAGACGTTCAACAATGCTTTTACAGGATTCAAGAGAAACAGGCTGAAAATCGCTCCACAGCATCGGACCGCTTGATCTCTCAGGTTGAACAGAGTTCCCCAAGGGCAGGTTAGATCTTAACTGAAAGGTTTTGCTTTAACCATATTTGTAACTTGTTTAGGCAATCCAACAGAGGTCCCAAGAGTTCTTTACTTTTATACTGCAAGGGAAAATACAGCTGAGTATCATCCGGCGTATAAGTGGAAGGACACTCCATATTTCTCAAAGATAGCACCCATTGGTAGCATAAATATAGAAAATAAAACTGGGGCAAGATTTGAGCCCTGTGGCACCCCACAAGCAAGTGGGTGTGAGGACCAACTATGTTGGCCAATGGAAACACTAAAACTTGACTGACTGAAAAGACTGAAACCATTTCAGCACCATTCCCTGTAACCAAACACAGCTCTCCAGCCTGGAAATCAAGATATTATGGTCAACCATATCAAATGCAGAGCTTAAGTCTAAAAGCACCAAAGCCACAGCATTCCCTTTATCTGTTTCTAGTCAAATATAATTTACAACTTTTAAAAGTGCAGTTCCCATGCTGTGTTGAGACTTAAAACCCGATTGGAATTTTTCAAAAATATGATTTGACATCAAATGGGACTGCACCTGGGTTAACACAATTTCCTCAAGAATCTTAGAAAGAAATGGCAAGTTTAATATAGGCCTAAAATTATTAAAATTTGAAGAATCAATATTGGCCCTCTTTAATAACGGAGTTTCTGTAGCTGTTTTAGGCAGTCAGGAACAACCACAGTAATTAGACTAGTATTAAAAATAGTTAAAATATCATGTCCAACAGTATTGAAAATCTGTTTTAGAAATCTAGATGGAATGATATCTTGAGAAGTTGAAGTTGATCTTAGACGTTCAACAATGCTTTTACAGGATTCAAGAGAAACAGGCTGAAAATCGCTCCACAGCATCGGACCGCTTGATCTCTCAGGTTGAACAGAGTTCCCCAAGGGCAGGTTAGATCTTAACTGAAAGGTTTTCTCATTAAATAATGTACAGAATTGTTGACACCAGGGGCATAGCCACGGGTGTGCCAGGGTGTGCCGGTGCCACCCATACCTAAAAATAGATGCAGAATTATTTGTTATAGTCGAAATAGGAAGGGCTAGCAGGTGCTTCAGCACCCCCAAGAAAGAACAAAGCACCCCCATAGCACCCACACACATAAAAATGAAATAAAATAAAAACATTTGACTCATGCAACTCGAGCAATGCAATATAACATGATGTTTTTAGCAGGCACACTTTTCGAAATGTCACAGCATTTTATTTTAAAAATGGATTGGTTCCTTGTGCTAGGTATGCCTGCACCCAACTAAAGGTTTTTCTAGTTAATAGTCAGATTTTAAATTAAACTGATTAATTTAATAAGCTACCACTAACATATAGGCGAATAGCCTATATGCATAAACACTGCAACGGCAAATGTAATGATTATGAGTGTGTTGGGGGAAAATTAATATATTTTTTTTTTTTTTAAATAGTCCTTTCTTCTCAGTCAGTGTCGGCTGAAAAGATGAAGTTGCTGAATGCCGATGCTGCACTCGCCATCTCGAACATGCCTTTAAGACAACCTGGTCTCATAAAAATACATACCTCTGCGCACTTTTTGTGCAACACCGTTTTACGAACCTTACTGCACGTTTGCCGCAGTTTCAAATAGAAATGTCCACTGAATAGCGCTAAAACACAGGTTCAATATGTGAACCCTGGCACATTTTTATTACGTAGATATTGGTACATATTGCTGTTTTTTTTTATTACGTTGCTTCAGATACTGCGGTAGTTCAGAATTCAAATATCCGGGGACTGTCGCTAATCGTGTTGGAAATATGCCCTACACCAAATCCAGCCCTAAACCTACCCGATAGTGTTCACAAATGCAAAACTGATATAAAAACGTATTAGCTGATGCAACCGTGCCATTTGAACTTCCTTTTACGCAAATTTTAACTGCTTTGTCGAACCGTAGTTACACGGGATTCAAACTGGTGCTTCTCGTCTCCTAAATCCGTCTCCGTACTCCGTGAGCTACCGAACAAACTTGCCTTTTTATGAAAACCCATAGATATGAAGCTGGATGTGTGCGATGCTAACATTCAAAACCATCAGTTTTCAAATCTCCCAGCATATTATTATTGTTTTGAAGCATGATATTCTTCAAGTAATTGTGCGAAAATTACGCTTTTTTAATCACAACTTTGTAAATTTGTGTGAAAGTGTTCATTTATTTTGGAAACTGCAGTTATATGTACTTATTGGTACGTATTTCATGTCACGCTAAAAAGTGCACCCAGGTATGTAAATGCCATGAGACCAGGTACCTTTAATACATGTCTCGAACATGAAGGTGCCTTTAATAGCGAAATGCACCTTTTCATTCCTTTTTACTTTTATTTATTTATTTATTTATTTTTTGAATTGGTTCGTTTAATAGTACACATTTAATTTATTTATTTTTATTTTTTATTTTATTTTTTTATTTATTTATTTTTTTGTGAGGCAAGTAGCCGGTTCATCGCCGTGAAGCGCTCCAATTCACGGAGACTGCATGAAATAGCAGAAAGCGCATCTTGTTTATTTTCTCTATATTTACAAAAGCACAACTTTTTGGTGTTATTGTGAGTGTGCATACATAAAAGCTGAAATTTACACACACACACACACACACACACACACACACACATATATATATATATATGGGCGCCTCCATGTCATGAAGTAAGTGTGATATGCTAATAATTAAGTTGATATATGCACATACTGTTATCTAAAAGAAGCAGCTGTGGTGATGCCCCACACAGCAGCAGTGATCAGAAATGTGAACAATCTCTCTTTATTTTTTCTTTCTTTCTTTTTCTTTCTTTCTTTCTTTCTTTCTTTCTTTCTTTCCTTATTGTTTACAAAAATACTAGCTTTTTTACTTCTTACATGAACAAGCAGACCTACTTACAGATAATAAATCCTCAAAATGTATATTATACACAGCCACATGTTTACAGAATAGTTGCCTTTATTTTCGTCAAATACAATCCTTAATACAACATATTTTGCCATTTAAACATCAAGCGTAGGCCTATGTAAACTTTTAAACTGCTTAATTTGTGTGTAAACATCTATTACATTAAAAAGCTTATTCAGGCCAGTACATGCAACATACAATTTAATTATTATTATGATTATTTTTTTTTTCTCTCTCTCTCTTTTCTTTTCTTCCCGGCTGAATCTGAATCTAGAGGGGCACACAGCGAGCCTGAGTTATGAGTAGGCTATATCAGCCCAGTCTGTTCTGTAACATTAGTAATACGCAGAGTCTGTTTTTGTGCACATTAATCTGACAATAAATGTAGCACACCCAGTTTTTCTGATGCACACCCAGAGTCCCTTTTCTGGCTACACTACTGGTTCACACAGTGATACGGAAGCATCAGGAAAAATGTTGACAGGGGGACTGAGCACAGAATCAATAACAGAGAATAGGGTCTTAGGTCTGTGTAAATTGTCACCAGTTAACTCAGATAGATATTTGGACTTTTATTTGATATTTGGATATTTGACAGCTCTCTGATACACATGTGCTGGTCATATAATTAGAATATCATCAAAAAGTTGATTTATTTCACTAATTCCATTCAAAAAGTGAAAATTGTATATTATATTCATTCATTACACACAGACTGATATATTTCAAATGTTTATTTCTTTTAATTTTGATGATTAGAGCTTACAGCTCATGAAAGTCAAAAAACAGTATCTCAAAATATTAGAATATTTACATTTGAGTTTGAATAAATGACCATCCCTACAGTATAAATTCTGGGTATCTCTTGTTCTTTGAAACCACAATAATGGAGAAGACTGCTGACTTGGCAATGATCCAGAAGACGAACATTGACACCCTCCACAAAGAGGGTAAGTCACAGAGGGTCATTACTGAAAGGTGTGGCTGTTTACAGAGTGCTGTATCAAAGCATATTAAATGCAAAGTTGACTGGAAGGAAGAATTTGGGTAGGAAAAGGTGCACAAGCAACAAGCTTGAGAATACAGTCAAGCAAAGCCAATTCAAACACTTGGGAGAGCTTCACAAGGAGAGAACTGAAGCTGGAGTCAGTGCATCAAGAGTCACCACGCTCAGACATCTTCAGGAAAAGGGCTACCAAGCCACTTCTGAACCAAAGACAACGTCAGAAGCATCTTAACTGGACTGTGGAGAAAAATAACTGGACTGTTGCTCAGTGGTCCAAAGTCCCCTTTTCAGATGAAAGTCAATTTTACATTTCATTTGGAAATCAAGGTCCCAGAGTCTGGAGGAAGAGTGGAGAGGCACAGAATCCATGTTGCTTGAAGTCCAGTGTGAAGTTTCCACAGTCTGTGATGATTTGGGCTGCCATGTCATCTGCTGGTGTTGGTCCACTGTGTTTTCTGATGTCCACAGTCAACGCAGCCATCTACCAGGAAATTTTAGAGCACTTCATGCTTCCTTCTGTTGACAAGCTTTATGGAGATGCTGATTTCATTTTCCAGCAGGACTTGGCACCTGCCCACACTGCCAAAGGTACCAAAAGCTGGTTCAATGACCATAGTGTTACTGTGCTTGATTGGCCAGCAAACTCACCATACCTGAACCCCAGAGAGAATCTATCTAGTAATAATATGTTTGGGTTTTAACGAAGCAATAAGATTCAGAGTAGACAAACATTTTTGATTGAAGCAATTAAAAAGTCTGTTGACATCCTGCATAGGAGAGGACAGTTCAGGCACAGGTGAATCAGTTATTGCATAAGAGCCCGCAAATCTCTCACATGACTGAGTGGAGAAATAACGATTCAAACGAGTCCCTGAAGGTGCAGCAGCTACTGGATCGGGAAAATGAGAGGAAAAAAGTACCAGTTTGTGGTCAGAAAAACAAGTTTCACTGATTTCAATGTCCAGTATTTGGAATCCACATGAAAGAACCAAGTCCAACGTGTGACCATGAGCATGAGTTCTTGCACCCACTGCACAAAATCAAATGAGTCAATAAGATGTTTTAAATTCAGTTACCAGGGGTTTAGTGGGGCAACATAAATGGATGTTAAAATCACCCAACACTAAAATGTAATCAAATTGTGGAATCGGTTCTCCTAGTAAATCAGAGGATTCATTTAGAAAGGCATTGTTAATATGCGGTGGACGATAGATATTTACACAGAGAACTGGACGTATCTATGTCCTTATGAAAATGGAAAAATGCATAAACATACACTATATACTGCAGTTCCTTAGTCCTAAAGTTTAGTGACTGTAATGGTTCAAAGCAGTTTTACAGGATTTTTTTGTTTGTTTGTTTTTTGTACACGTAACTCATTTACTGGGGCAACTGATGTCTTCTAATCCAATCATTAGTAATAATACTATTGTTTATTATTCTGACACAAGAGAAAGGAAATTACTTTTGTGAAAATTTCTTCTTTGGAGAAAAAAATAAAAAAATAAAAATCTTCTTAAGTGAGTCATTGTTGCGTAATACACAACAATGGCTTCAGGTAAAACTGGTTTATGACACAAAGAGGGTTGGATTTCACACGCATTTCTTAGCCTATATAAGGTGTGCAGTGCCTTATCTGCTGTTGAATACTGAACAACAGCTGACTGTCCGCAGAACGGTAAAACTATTCATGTATTTCTCTGTCTTATAAAAGTATATTCATGATTAAAGTAGTAATATTGTAGGAAATACACATTCACCTCCAATGCACACTTTTCACAGACTGATGATGTGTTTTCACAGTTACTTGTAACATTGTAAATCTAGCAAATATTATATATTTATAACATTGTTTTGTGTTCTATTACCGTGCCATTGCATTACAGAAAAAAATAAATAAATAAAAAACATGCTGCTGCTTGATTGTTTCTAACACAACAGCTGAGCAGAAAGTATGTTGCACGCACAAACATAAACACAACTGAACTATGAAAAGGGTCCATAGTGTTTCTAGTAGTACTAATGTCACATTTTTCTGGGTCTCTGTTTCCTAAAACTCTGATTTTGATGTTATTTACTTCTGCTGTTCCTGGTTTCTCAGTTCCTGCATCTGCGTTGCTGTTCCCTTGGTTTCTGAATATGTCCTTTTTTGTCACTTTACTGATTATGTTTGTCACTTAGTTTAGCTGATCATTATTCTGTGCATTTCTACTCACGGTTGTCATTTGTTCATAGTCAATCTTTGTGTTTTAGCTGGTATGTTAAGCTGTTGTGTTTACCCTGTGGATTTGGATCATGTCTCTTGTGGAATAGAATAATCTTATGTTGAAAAAAGACTGGTTATGATTATATCTTTCTCCTTCATCCTCCTTACCAAATCATAACAATCGATTACCAAGATAACTAACGTCATATTTTTAGAAAGCAGACATTCAAGAAATAGAGGCTTAATACATATAAATCTGTATGTGGCTGTTGTGAGCCAACCGAATAAGTAAATGACTGACTGAATGAATGAAACTGAAGCCATAAGTCTGGTCTTGCTTCATTTCAAATCAGAGGATATTATCCCTAATACTATGAATTTTATGAAACCTTTGTCAAGTGATTTTTGTCAAATGTCTGCCTCTTCATGTGTCTTTTGTTCTCGCTCGAGATACCTTCCACACCTCTGCCAGGTATTAGGCATGATCTTCATTATTCTCTATAATATGTGTTTTGTTATTTTGCAGGTATTTGCAAACATTTCTTCCACAAAGCTCTCTTGGAAAAAGACAAAACAAATCAGGACCGATGATGTACCTGATACCTTCATCCGGTGAAACACCGATCTCAATTACAGCTGAACTTAGAGATTCACTATCATGCCTCGACATCGTGTGGTCTGATATGTTTGAGTCTGAAGACTCTGTAATTAACTCTAAAGTTTGTAGGAAGCATGAGACTGACTTTCTTAAAGGAGACCCACCACAGTGGCTAATTTTTTACACATCTGCAAACTCACCTTTGGTCGAAAGGGATTGCTTTAAAGATTTAATACAGTTAATTGAGAGAAAGAAGAAAAAACACCGTCTCATCACTGAAGTTTCCTTGCGATACCAGCCTGGCAGTGGAGGCTCAACTCTGGCCATGCAGGTGCTTTGGCATTTCAGGAAAGACCTCAGATGTGTCAGAGTGATCGCTTCAAAACTAGACACTAAAGAGCTGTCGAAACAAGTCGTGGACCTTTTTCTGCTGTCCAGTGAAGAACAAGGTCAGAAAACTGTGCTGCTGTTATTAGACATCCAGGAAAACACAAATGACAATCTGCAAATCAAGAATAGTCTCCGGAAAAACCTGAATGAAGAAATACATCAGAGGGATATCACTACAAACACTCCAGTTGTGATCATTTTTAATTGCAGCTCTGCATACTGTCTTACCACTGCTGAAGCAACAGCTGACGTGAAGCTTAAAATGGAGCTCTCACCGCATGAAAAGCAGAGGTTTGAGCAGAAAAAGAAGGAGTTGAAAAAGAAACACAAGGAAACGTCACAGGAGTTTCATGCCTTTAACATAATGCAGGGAGGTTTCAAGAAAGAGGATGCAGAGAAAGTGATCACAGAAGAAATGATAAACCATGTTAAAAATCACAAGGAGTCCAGCAGCACAAGACTTCTCAGTTTTCTGGCTTTGATAAACTCATATGTCCCAGGTTCACACTTGTCGAAGCTTTTCTGTCAGGAATTCATGGATCAGACAGAACAGCCGACCGATGAGGAAAAGCCCACACTGGAGACAATCATGAAGCCTTTCATGGATCTCATAGTCATTTTCTCAAAAGAAGAACAAGAAGCCAACTGCATACGCCTGGCACATCCAATGATTGCTGATGCCTGTCTCAAACTGTTCACTGAGAGCAAACTGACAAGATTTGACATCGCTAAGGACTTCTTGAACAGTTTGGTGAAAGGAAAGGAGAGTAATTATGTGCGAATTTGCAACAACATGTTAGTCAGAAGACTTCAGACAGAACAAGGAAAGCAGACGTTTTCCAGACTGATTCTTGACATCATAAATGAAAGAGAAAATAATGCTAACCAGTGCATTTGTTTGTTGGAGTTGGCTTCAGATTTGTTCTCCACAGACCCTGTTTATCCTCAAACACTTGCACGTTTGTTTTACATTAAGGTTAAAGAAGACAACAAATATGAGGAGGCAAGAAAATGGGCAACATTGGCCATTAAACGAGATCCCAAAAATTCACATATCAGGGATACTTTGGGACAAGTTCACAAAAACCACCTGCTGAATGAAACTAAAAAGCAACACTCAGACATTAACATGTATTTGGCCATTGCTCAGTCTGCCATTAAAGCATTTAAAGATGAAGAGGAAGCAGCTGAAGGTGAGTCTGAAGATGACACCGGATTCAGTAACAGGGGTCTCTTTGGGTTCCTCCAGGTTTGCAAGATCATACATCCAAAAATGAATTTTCATCAATACATCAATAGCCTTGGATGTGATGTGGAGAAGAAATATGATTTCTTTGAATGGTTCCTTGCATTCTCAAGACCAAACATTGAAGATGAGGACCCAGACTACATTCGTAGGGATATTGAAAAGTGCTACAAGCTATATTGCACACAGAGAAAAAAAATGGCCCTGAATGAGAAAAAATGAAGTCCTTTGGAGGACTGCTTCATTTCCTAAAATCAGACATCAATGTGCTTAAAGAGAATCAGAGTGCACTTAAAAATCCACAATCTGAACATGAAACCGTTCTCTACATTCTTGCCAACCTTATCTTGAGTCAGTCGGGTGAGCCGTGTGAAAAAGCAGAAGATCTTCAGGCCAGGTTACAGGAGCTTTGGGCAACAGAAGCTGAAGGCAGACGCCCAGAGTTTTACCTCTTGATGCTTTTGCTCTTTTGGCCTGAAGAAGCACAGCCAGCGATCGCAAACCCTCCAGACCTTGAAAAGTGTGTCCAAAATATGAATCAGTCGTACAAGAATAAGTATCAGAAATACCTTCGTAGTCGCTATCTGGTGCCTCTGTTCTTCTTCGGGAACGGAAATGGTTTGCAGAGACTGATTCATTCCTCAAAACTAGATGAAATGTATCTAGAGCTCCTCAGTGAAGGACATGAAAAAGCAGAAGTTGAATGTCTTCAGCGCATCAGCGGGAAGGTCGAGGATGATAAGGTGTTTGTTGTTATAAAGGCGCAACAGATTCAAGTCACTCCTCACAATCGGGCCAGTGTGTGCAAACCAGGCCTGGTGTCTTTCTACCTTGGCTTCAATATCAGAGGACCTGTTGCCTACAACATCAGATATGAAGATAACTTTAAGTAAAGCAGTACTTTGTATCACAGACTCATGAAACACATATTTACCAAGCATGTGTCAGTGATGAAGTGCAATTGTGCTCAAAATGTATATGGTACATATCTACAGCCTGGTCTTACTCTTTATACATAGTTGTATGCATTATGTAACATTTTCAGGTGTAAAACATACATTTTTGTATTTTAATTGATGCTAAATATAATATAAACCAATAGTTTTGTATAAGGTTCAGAGCAGAGTTTATGTTGTCAAACTATCCTGATCTGTGAAGGTGAGCATTTCTCAATCAATCACACATGATGCAATCACACGTCCCCCGAAGCACGGTATGTCACAATCTGTGACGATAGGCAAGAGCTAAAGATCATTTGACTTCACTGCCGTAAAACCTGTCTTAAAGCTTCTGAAAGCGAATTTGGCCCTGTCCCAAATCACACCTTAAACCCACACAGTCTTTCTCTGAGTCCACACTTTCGTGACGTAATGCCGCTATGACTGTCGGGTAGAAGTCTGCTGGGAAGCTTCCCTCAGTGCAGACTCGGCAGAAGTCTAACACTTAAATTAAACAGTAAAGCAAGCAGGTGCATGATTTGGCTTGGTAGCCAATACAAATAATTGGGAGCGATTGACCAGCGCTCTCTCCACCTTCAATACCACGACTGAGGTGAGACCCTTGAGCAAGACACCAAACCCCCAACTGTTCCCCGGGTGCCGCAGCATTGGCTGCCCACTGCTCCGGGTGTGTGTTCCCTACTCACTGCTGTGTGTGTGCACTTCGATGGGTAAATACAGAGAACAAATCTCGAGTATGGGACATCACTTGGCCACACGTATGTTGTATCCTTTCCTTTCCTTTTTCCTTTACTTTCCTGAATTTGTAACTAGTGTGGGTTCTGATGCTTATTATTGCGTATCAGTGTTTCTCTTTCCAAGCCCAATAGCGTGTTTAGGCATCACATAACCTGCAGAACGCAATTTCTTCTGATGGGAATCAATCTATTTCTACCAAGGGGGACCGCCCAGGACCACTTGTTAAGAGCCATCAAAACACTAAACATGCCCATGTCCGAGCCATTACATAAAAGTGCTTATACACAGCTCTAGACTATTGTGATTTGTGTAATATTTCACAACAAAGTTTTGGCTGTTGTACCTTTCCTTGAGTCCTTGGCTTCAATATTGTGATTTGCGAAAGGTTTCACAGTATGCACACAGTAATTTGTTTTATTTTATTTTATTATTATTTTTTAATGATAAATGTCATATCACTGTCTTCAATAAAATAAAATAAAAATATAACTTTATGCAATATTTTGTGATTTTTGGTGGGGGTTTTTTACCTCTAAAAGTGCCATATGTTTTATGGAAAACATGCTTATTTTTATGAGAACAAAGGGTATAAGAGTATAATGATTCTAACATAACACTAGCGAAGCCAAACACCAAAAAATCAACTACATTTATGTGTATGTACAACCACACACACATACATATACATACACATTTATAAATTGTATATTTCATTTCCATTTAGTTTGCTGATTAAATAAAACTAAAACTTAATAAAAAACCTATACAGACATCATAAATTCAGACATAATTTAACTAAAATTAAAATAGATAACAAATACAAATCAAAGGACAGTAGTTGATCAGTAATCCTAAAAAAATGCTAACACACATGCTAAAAAACAACAACTTACACATAGCAAGAAATGGTTATAAAAACTGAAACAGAAGTGAAACAAGTAGTAGGTAATCTCTAATAGTAAGATTACTTAATTAGTTATAGTAATCTCTTATAAGGCATCTGATACATTTGGACATTGACAGGGAAAACAACAATAATGGTACAATAATCCAATAATGATACAAACATTCACAAATAATGTGGAAAGCTTTGAAATAAGTTCCGTTTGAAAAATTCCCTGTGACGAATCTGTGGAGGTCCAACATCTGCTGGAAACGCAGGTCCCCAGTTGATCCGTAACACCGGCGCAGAGCAGGCGATTGCCTGGGGCAGGGGTGTCAAATTCAGTTCCTGGAGGCCACAGCACAGCCCTGCAGAGTTTAGCTCACACTCTAACTAATCACTCCTGATCCAGCTCATCAGGTCCTTCAGGATTCTTTGAAAACTACATGGTATGTGTGTTGGGGCAGGGTTGGAACAAAACTCTGCAGGGCTGCGGCTCTCCAGGAACTGAATTTAGCCCTATTCGGACGGTAATTGTTTCTCAGGGGGACGTAAGTGATTTTCACCATTTACAGGGGGTAGTTGGTGATTTTAATGCCGTCCGAATCCAGAATGTCGGTGTTTTTCTCTCACCACCCTCGTAAAAATCCTCGGCCGAATTACCTACTGTTTTTTTGACAAACACCAAGTGTCGTGTGATAATTTAATTGCCGTCCAAATCCACATCTCTGAGTTTACTAGAATAAATCGATTCAAAATTCAGTGTTTTAAACCCTTTTTGAGCACTCCCGAACACGCTATGGTAACTTCGGTGTAATTTGCATACATATTTATTTCTGAAATGCTGAAAACTATTTAAAAGAACAATACTTCATAACTGCTCCACCACAGCGAGTGAGGGCAGAAGGAGAAGAAAAGCATGTAAACATTCGAAATGGGTCTTTATTATGGCAGCAGCAGGTATGCAATACAATTTTAAAATGTGTATTATAAACAGATATATATCGCCTATAATTATATACAAGTATAGCACGTCTATTTTCCTATTTTTAAACAGGAGATTTAAATAATCAATTAATGAATAGGATTTTACATTATGAAATATGCTTGGAATAATAAGAATACATTTTATATACGTATTTTTTAAATACAGTTTACACAATAATAAGAATAAACTTGTAAATTAAATTAATTTTATTTACGGCATACAATCATGTGACTGGCCACGCAGCGTGTTCCCGGGTTCCTAGGATCACAGAACTCGCTCCTCCACTGTGAATAAATCGCCATCCGAATCCATGAGTTTTATCACTGAGGTGATATGTAAATTTATTTTTACAGACGTCCATATGAGAAACAATTACCATCTGAATCGGGCTAAACTGCTCTAGGCAATCGCCTGCTCTGCACTGGCCCTGTATTAATTTAAACTGCTTTAATTATGACTGCTGCTTATTTCCTGTGCACTTCAATACTGGTCTGCGCTTGACTGTAGTTGCGTCTGTCTGCTTACTGAGTAATTATTTAACCCATTGCAATTTATTGGAACTGTGTGAACTAGACTAACTATTCACTTTAATGTTGTTATAAAGGCTTATTACTCTTTTTTTTTTTTTTTCAAGACACAAAAAATTGTCCTGCTTGGCAAGTTTTTTAATGAAAATATTGTATTGCAGTCTTGTGTGCGAGCATCCTTTTGAGATATCAATTATAATCAATTTTTAAAAAACACAAGTCTACATTATAAAACTCTTAACAGTCGGCTATAGCTATCTGTTGTTCTCTGGTTGTCACCCTGCTAAAAAACCAAAAACAATAGAAGCCCAATAGAAACCATCATAGAAATTCTAATGGTTTCCATTAAAATACCATTATGAACCATTAGCTTTTTCCAGTAAAACCAATACAAAATTCCTTTTTGTAGTGTGTTTTGGGCATTTTTCCAATATGATTTAACATCCCACCAATAGAATCCATCACATACCAGTAGACACCATTATAGTTTCCATTAAAACCAATACAATTCCCATTACAACCATTAAAACCATTACATTTTCTATTGTGTTTTGGGCAGGGCTCTATTGTTTTTTTTCAGAAGGGCAGTCAGAATGACAGTTCTTGCATGAACATTATAGGCCTATATAGCTATATCCAAGCCAATTTATTATTATTTCCTTTTTTGTCTTCGTGTTTAAAACATTTGTTTTGAAATAAATCAATTAATTAATTGCTAACTTCATTAAACAAACATACTTACTGGGTGAGCAGGGTAGGCTATGATAGCCGTCAGATCATACCCTGCCATGCAGCTGATGCAAAGAATAGACTTTATATCTACACAGAAGAAAGCCCTGTCTAGGCTCTGCCCCCGTACGAGTTGTGTCGAGCTATTCATTAGTTTGTTTGTTTGATGAAAAAATATGACACTTCAGAAGTTCAACTGCAGCAGCAGAGGACTATTATTCTGCTGCTTGATACTGCTGAAGAACTGATGACGGCACGGTTTGATCTTCGGCTGACCAATTAGCAGGCAGGGGCGTTTAATTCCCGCCCACATGTAGAAATCGTATATTCAAGCTGTTTATTAATTTTTCTACCCCTGAATGAAAATGAAAATTTAAGCTGAATTCTCGTTTTTCATTTTTTGAAAAATAACAAAACAAAACTAATTTCACTCATGAGTGAATTATGTTAAAGTAGTTGGAGAAAAAAAGTAGTCGTAACTCAGAAAAAAATATATAAATAAATAAATAAATATTTTTTACTGAACCACAACATTTGATGCAACATTTGATTTGAGTGAATTCTGAGGGCTGGATAGAAAAATTCCAATACATTAGCAAAAATAAATAAATATAACAAAAAATAAAATGAAATAAAATAAAACAAACATTAAAAGTGGGACATTTAAGTTTGATTGTATTCTGCTCAAAGGGTTTACACTTTCACAGCACAATGACGCTGGTGGGAAAAAACAAAAACAAAGTTAGTTTTCTTGTAAGGTGATTACTTTTTTCTGTGTGATTACTTTGGCTGAATGTGTTATAAAGTGTGCCAGTTATATATATATATATATATATATATATATATATATATATATATATATATATATATATATATATACAGTATATCATATGTGGACATACAACAAAAACATGAAGCACACATTTTTTACATACTTGCATTTTTATTTTTATTTTTTTGAATGCCTTTTATTGTCATTATACACAATATACAGATAGTGATGCATGTGCAACAACTATAATGTGCATAGTTCTGATCTACTGTCTTAATATGCATAACAATATAATTTATTCTTAATCACAATATGGTTAGTTTCTATTGAAGGCTATATGGTTAATATGTAGCCCTGCTTGCTTGACACATATTGTATTGGGGGTCCCTAATCCATGTCTCTGTTGCTTAAGGGGTCCTTGCCCTGAAAAAAAAAAAAAACATTTAAGACCCCTGCTCTAAACCACAGTCAGAATATTGAAACTGCCTGAGATTCTTTGAGAGTTTGCAGGCATTATTGATACAAATATCACTTCTTAGAATCAGGTGCGGTAAACTTTCATTTTACAGGAAAGAAAAGTAACCTGTTGCCCTTCACTTTGAACAATTTCAAAGTGTGCAAATACATAATAATCTGCACTCATCAGTTATTTAGTGTGATAAAATAATTACTATACTAACTCATTATTTAGGGATAATGGAATCTGTTTTCTGATCCAATCATTAGAACTACCAAAGTATTGTATAATAATATGCCACACTTATATAGCAGGCATTGTGTCCTAACTTTCATTTTCAGAGAAATTAAATCACTTTCCTGAATATTGCTTTCTGGAACAACCTCCTCGACGTTTTTTTTTTTTTTTTTTCATGTAAATACTTTACTATGTTTATATGCTTTCAGAGAGTTTGGTACATTTTAACATGTTTTTGAACATATTTGTGTGTGTGTAAGCTTGCTGATGACTGTTTCTGATTATTAATATCAACTTGACAAATGAATTGGTGTATTACAAATAAGTTAATGGCATACGATATAACGACCGAAGATTAATATTGGTTTCTCTTTGTAAATGAGTCATCATTTCATAACACACAACAATGACTTCAGGTGTAACGGGTTTATGACACAAAGAAGATAGGATTTCACACTAATTTATTGGCATATATAAGATGTGCATTGCCTTATCTGCTGTTGAATACTGAACAACAGCTGACTTGTCTGCAGAACGGTAAGACTATGCATTTAACTTAAAGTTTATTTATGATACTGGCATCGCACAAACTACACATGTACTTCTAATGAGCTCTGTTCACATATTGTGATGATGTGTCTCCGCAGTTATTAACTTTGAACAAAGTTTATATACATAAAACATTTAATTGATTATACTGAATACTGAATCTGAATGTTTTTTTTTTTTTTTTTTCCTCTATTGGAAAGTCATAAACACTATTGTGGATTGTATTATTAGGGGCCAAGCACCGAAGGTGCAATGTCACCTATTGTATCCGTTCTTCTTCTTCTTCTTCTTCCGCTCTTGAGTCTATGGCAGCCCATAGAACCGCTTGCGGGAAAGTTGTGAAATTTGGCACACTGATTGAGGACAGTCCTAACATTAACCATAGCAAATTTATAGTATCTAACTCAAACTCTCTAGCAGCACTTGTCCAAACGTTCACTTGTGTGTATGCTAAAAACCTTTTGAACCGTAAGGCACAGAAGGAATATATATATATATATATTGATTCCTTGGCTCATGCCGAGTCGAATGGACACCAAAATTTAAAAAATAACAAGGTTTTTTTTTTTTTTTAATAATTCGAAAAACGTTCTTTTTAGAACTCGTCCTAGACGGTTTGTCTGATTTTCACCAAGATTGGCTACCGACTGTGTTTCGGCGCAGTGCCACCTAGTGGTTAGGGGATATGAAAAATTGTTATTTTTGCTTATAACTTCTGAATGGTTTTGCCAAAAATCACAAAACTTGTCTCTTTAGATTCAATGGATCATGCCGAGCCGAACCATACCAAATTTTTATTTTGTTGTAAAATGCTACATTTTACGAACTAATTTACGTATCATTACTCAGTATGTGTCTTCAGCACCATGCCCTGATAGTACTCAAAACGTTTTGGGGCATCACCTTGTGGTCAAAAGTTGTAATGAATTTTTTAAAAATGCTATTAACTTTTGCTTACAATAGCCTATTGTAATGAGACTGATGTTGATAGATTCCTTGGATCATGTCGAGAACATTGATATCAATTTTGTCATAATTGGCTGAACTTCCTGCCTGCCATTTTGATTCATGTTAAACTCCTCCTAGACCGTTAGTCTGATTTTTACCAAATTTGACTCGGATCATCTTCAGACCAAGCTGGCAAAAATGTTGATTGTCACCTCACATTGACCAGGCCACATAATTTTTGTAACCGCGCCACCTATTGGTCAAAAGTAGTAAAGCATTCATTAACCATTAATTATGACATTTCCAAAAATCATTAGCCAATTATACTGAAACTGGTCTCAAAATATTCCTTGGGTCATGCCTACTGCATAGATACCAATTATGCCATTGGGAGCGAACTTCCTGTCCTGTCCACCATTTTGATTTATGTTGAAAACCTACTTTTAAGAACTCCTCCTCGACCATTGGTAAGATTTTCACCAAAATTTAATCAAATCATCTTCAGACCATGCTGACAAAAAAGTTATGGTTTCCTGTTGATAGAGACAACTGTTTTTGTATAGCGCCACAACAAATTTTAGGCATAATCTGAGATTGTATCTCTGCAAAACTTTGACCTAATGACACCAAACTTTGTGTGTGCCATTGTTACCTCACACAGAACACACCACATTGATTTGATAACAGCACCATCTATTGGTAAACAGTAATAAGCCATTAAATCATATTACCACAAATTGTGTTTATGAATTTTCAGCAATTTTGCTTCAAATCATCCTAAACTTGATTTAATTACTTATTGTTGCAGTTGGTCTGATGATCCATGCCATGCTTAGCTCCTCATTTTGCTTCTGGAGTGCTTGGTCCCTTAATTGCTGCTTGCAGCTATATTTATTATTATTATTATTAATAATGATATTATTATTATTATTATTATTATCTCCCATTTTCTACTATAGCAGTTCATCCAACAATAACAAGTTCCCTTTCTGTGGTTAACTATGAGTTATGTCGTGACGACATTAGGGGTTTTACTTGGGATCACAAATTAAGAGAAAACGCCAATTAAATTTGGCTAGTGGATTTTGCATGCTGAGCCATTCCCCGTGCATACGGGTATAAATAGGCAATAGGTGTATCCACTCATCAGAGTATTGCTTCGGAGCAGAGTAAATAAAGGAAAGTCGACATTCACCAGGTGAATTCTCATGTTTGCTGGAAGAAGAGGCTGTTCTGGGTAGCGTTACGACCAGTGTTGGGCACGTTACTTTAAAAAAGTAATTAGTTATAGTTACTAGTTACTTCTCACAAATAGTAACTGAGTTAGTAACTGAGTTACATCATTATAAAAGTAACTAATTACCAGGGAAAGTAACTATTGCGTTACTTAAAAAAAAAAAAAAAGTTCAAATGTCAAATAACTTTGCATGCCCCCAATATTAAATATGTTAAATTAATGAAATGGACACTAAAAAGAATACATTTTTTATTATGAAACATTGTGCATTAACCTACACTATTTATCTACTGACACTTAGTATCAGTCAGTCAAGCATTATAATGTAATATTATATGATGATAGAACTTTAGTAATTAGAATAACCAAGTATGAATGCATATTTGTCATCAATATAAAACGCACTAAGGATTAATGAGCTGCTGGGTTCATGAATATTAATCACGTTGTTCATGTCGTCGAATTGATTTGCTGAAATCAAAACAGGGACGATAATAGGTAAGCGCCAGCCAATGAGATTGTCGTTTGCGCATTAGTTCCGCCCACTACCAGAGAACGCGACAGTTCTTAAAAGCTGAAGAATTCCAAAGGAACTCTGTTATTTTGACGGGAAAACACAACAAAGAATATCGTTTACATGTAGCGCGTCAATTCTGCATCTTATGAAAGACTCTTGCTGTGTATCTTTGTTTGCGTGCGTGTCTGTGAGAGAAAGCGACGGCGAGTCGTGCGCCTTCACACTAGAGTTTATGGTACGTCAAATACAGCTACACACTGCGCATCCATTCAGATGAACTGAAAAAATAAATTCTAATAATATAATATAGTAACGCCACATTTTATTGTCAGTAACGGTAACGGCGTTGTAACGGGGAAACAGTAATTCGTTTGATTACTCGTTACTGAAAAAAATAACGCCGTTAGTAACGCCGTTTATTTATAACACCGTTATTCCCATCACTGGTTACGACACGTTCAGCGGTGTCCCTGTTAATTCAGCAATTCCCCTGGGTTTTGCATCTAAAAAAGCATTCTGATCACGGTCGGTCCGCGTCTTTTTAAAGATGCCGCTCTGGCATGTCCTCTTGGGTGTGGTCGTTACCAGTCTTCTACTGATGGCCACGATCGTTGTCTTCAGTGTCTGGGCATCCAGCAAGGTGAGGATGTGTTCATGGATGATTCATGCGTTCACTCTGAGCGTGTGACCATAACAACGCTGCGATCGCACCTCTCTCTCCTCAAGGGGAGAGGAGGGGCACCTACTGTCACTAAGCGTCCCGGTTTCTCTGCCACGAGCAGAGGACAGCCGGCTGGTGCTTTGGGTGATCTGAGGGTTACGGTGAGAGCTCCTCCACTGGGTCCGTCCCCGCAGACCTCTCATTCCTCCCGCAGCGACTATCCCGTACAGCTTCCTGGCAATTCATCTGAGACCCGCCCTGTGATGAGACCCAGTCGAGGCCGGCGTGTCAAGCCCCCCACAGGAGTGCAGCACCCCCATATCACAGCCGGCCCCTAAGTCCTCCAAGAAGATGACGAAGCAGCCCTGACATGGATGGCCTGGAGAGGCGAGGAACTGCTCTTCTATAGGAGGTGTTGAAGACAGCACCGCTCCTTCCCCCTAATGAGGGCCAGGCGGAGAATCCTTGGTTTTCTATTGTTTCTGTTTTCAAAGAAAGAGCAGTTTCCTTTTCCAAAACCATGGCTGGTTGAGCCAATTCGGCGCAACCAGAAGCACCATACCCCTTTCCTCTTTGATTTTCTGCAGCAATAGCGGCATAATCTTCACTGGGGGAAAGGCATATTTGCACTGCTTGGGCCAGCGATTCAAAAAAGCCTCCAGATGTGCGTTCGTCAGCAAGAAGAACAGCTGCCAATGCTCGTTCTCCTCTGAGGCAAACAAGTCGATCTCCGCCTCTTGGAACAGGCTCCAAATAAGCTGAATGGTCTGCGGGTGCAGCCTCCATTCCCTGTGAACTGGACCACCCCTGGACAGCATGTCTGCGCCGCAGTTCTGACTGCCTGGAACATGAACTGCTCGAATCGACAGAAGATTTCTGTCCTCCCAAGGGAGGAAACACTCCGCTAGCTTTTGAAGTGAGCATGAACGAATACCTCCCTGATGGTTGATATAGGATACCACTGTCGTGTTGTCTGTCCGAACCAGGATGTGTCGATCCTTTATCAGTGGAAGAAAGCCTTGCAAAGCTAAAAATACTGCCTTCAGCTCTAGGCAATTTATATGCCACTTCGCTTGCGCACTCGTCCAAGCACTAATAAGCCAGTTTGCCGTCACAAAGGGCTCCCCAGCCCATCAATGACGCTTCTGTAGTGACAGTTTTTCTGATGACCACTCTGCCCATCAAGACTCCCTGCTTGAACATCCTCGTGTTGAACCAGGGGGCTAACGTCTGCATGCTTCCACGAGTCACCAAGACACGCAGCTGACTTTTCTTCCACGCGTTGCTTGGCACCCGGGATGTCAGCCATAGCTGAAGTGGTCTCATATGCAGAAGCCCGAGTTGACACACCACAGCTGCTGCTGCAATACGTCCTAACAGTCTCTGAAAACATTTCAGAATCACCACTCTCCCCGGTTTGAACGAGGTGAGAGCGCTGATCAAAGCCTGCATTCGCTTTTGAGAGGGACTCGCTCGATTGCGAGTCCAAATCCATTCCTAAGAATGTGATGGCCTGCGTGGGGTGAAGCTTGCTCTTCTGCACATTGATTGTCAGTCCTAGATGCTTCAGATGTTTAGAAGCTGACATTTGTGGTTTTCCAGTGTGTCCCGTGACTGGGCTATAACAAGCCAGTCGTCCATATAATTCAGGATACAAATTCCACTCTGCCTGAGAGGGGAAAGCGCTGCATTGATACACTTCGTAAAAGACCTCGGGGCCAACGCCAAGCCAAATGGGAGAACTTTGAATTGATAAGCTCTGTCCTCGAACACAAATCTTAGAAAGCGCCTGTGATGAGGGGCTATTTGAATGTGAAAATAGGTGTCTTTCAAGTCTACCGAGATAAACCAGTCCCCGGGCTGAATGTACGTGAGGATCTGTTTCACAGTTATGCAATTTGCAGAAATCAAATCCAGAATAGGGCGAAGACCCCTGTCCTTTTTGGGGACTAGGAAGTAGCGACTGTAAAGGCCACACTCCATATTCTCCGGGAGAACCTCTTCTATTGCCTGTTTTGCAAGGAGAGAAAGAATGTCTGCTTTCAAAACCGGTGCATCTCTGTCTTGCACATCTGACATCATCACACCGCTGAAGTGGGGTGGTCTGTGTGCGAACTGAAGTGTACACCCGCTCGAAACAAATAGTGAGAAAGGGGTTGAAGCGCCCCATGATGCATCTGGGACGGCTCGTCGTCTGATGACGGGGAGCCGCCCACCACCCGAGGGGCATCGTAGATGTCTTCTGCACCGGCTGGACCGCCGGCATGAGCCGGGGGAACACTCGTGCTTAGACTGAAAGGGTGCATGGGGCCTGCGCCCTGCAGAGCGCCGTTCAAAAATGGGAACAATTGTGAGGGGAAAAAGAGGTATTTTGCTGAACAGTGTTTGTTTTGTGCTTTTTTGTGCAAACTTTATTGACAACAAACATTTTCCCCTGTCGCCTGCAACATGCGAGGGGACAGGCAGGTTAAACACTGCAATATGAACTCTCTTGCGAAGCGGCTTGTCGTCCGTCTCTCCGGGCGGCCGTCCTCATCCAATGTCTGCAGCATTTTGGTTTGGAAAGCCTGGAGAACGGCCATAGTGTGGATCACAGATGCTGCTTGGCCGGCTGCCATATAAGCCTTACCCGTGATGTGGCTCGTGGTACGGCACGGCTTCAATGGAAGCGATGGCGCAGATTTCCACCCACGTGCGGATGGACAAAGGTGTGCTGCAAGTGCAACTGCTTCTTCGACTGGCGGCGGCTCCTCGTGGACCTCAGGGAAAAAGGGAGCTGGTCTTTGGGGGGCAGCAACCTGGCGGCCCTACTGCAGATACCGCATGTCCAACCGGTTCTTAGCTGGTTGCTCGGGGGGCGACCAATCAAGACTCAAATCCTGTACAGCCTCAGACAAGATCTTCGCCAGCTCTTCGTTGATCGGGGCCGGGAGCTCGTGCACCTCACTGTGGGAAGCCTCCAACTCCTGGTAGGCGGACCAGTCACCTGAACCAGAGGCTGCAGTCGACATAGCTTCGTCGTCGTTGTTAATTAATGAACCCCTTTATGTCTCGTCGCCAGCTCAACACTCTCAGTTCCTTATCGTTCATGAAGATATGGGCCTATGGAAAGAGTTATGAACATGAAGCCAATTGTCTGTTCACAAACTTCTTCAAAGTTTATTATTACATCCATACATTATATAGTTGCATTGCAAGGGGTGGTGCAGTGGTATATCCAATGAGAATTATACACTGTGTGGTACACAGGCCAAGAAATATACGTTATATAAAATAGAAGTCTGGCCAGGAAGTTCTGGACATATTAGGCGTACTCTTGGCCGAGGATACCTTTTCTCGACTGAACTATACAGTTCGGTCAGTCTAAACTCAATAACCTGGAGCACTTCAGACCCCCTCCACTATTTCACCATTTGAACTGATGTGGAGATATACCTATATGCGCATGCGCTCATAAAAGAGCAAATATATCCAGAGGAGAAAGAACACAGAAGAGAGGAGGGAGCGAGACAGAAGAAAAGGAGTGAGAAGGGAGGAGGGATTGCAAAGAGGCAAACTCACAGCAACATCTGGCAGAGAGCATGATATAATTTAACAGTCGTCGACATCGACTTCATCCTCTGCAGCACCAAACGAGACCGCGCATCATCCGAGGGGCGGTGGCTGGACCTTGTGTAGGAAACAGGTGGCTCTCTTGAGTGATGAGCATTCAGGAACAGAGTCGACATGCGTTCATCAGAGGGGCCTACTGCACGTGGCTGCCTCAGCCTTTCCTCCCGCGGCTTGACGGCGATGGAGGGTGGAGGCAATGGATTAGCCGGTGCGCAGTTTAGGATTACGGAAATCCTGGCCCGGAGGGTTTTGACTCACAGGAAGGACAGTCAGGCACATCCAGTCTGGGACTGGGCTGTCTGTCTGTGGCTGGGCTCGGCCCAGACAGAAGACAAATGCTCATTTGGGCCCCCTCATGCACAGCACTCCTCTAATGTTTCAAAATGACATTGACATCAGAATGTATTTTTTTTTTCTTTCTCTTTTTTTCAAATGTGGGGTGAAACGCCCTCAGGGGGCATGGAGCATAAAATTCTTGTTTTGTTTTTTTGTTGTTTTTTTTTTCCATCTAATGTATTCTAACTAAGTGATTGAATGAAAATATTTGGACTTTATATTTAAAAAAAATAAATAACTAAATACCTCAAGTTAGCATCAGGTAGCTAGTTAGCTAACCAGTTAACATTTTTCAAATACGCTATTACATTTTTGTAATTCATAATTATTGATTGTATCCTTTTTAATTTTAAGCTAAAACTGCCTGTACTCTGATTTTGCTATAAATGTATGAAACAAATTGCTTTGTAAATACAAATGTAATTTTTTGTCAAAAATGTAATAACATGAAAACTCTGGACATGTTTTATACTTGGTTTATGATTAATGTCATTTTCAATAAAACTATGATTACTAATCTGGACACATTTAACTTTTGAAAGAAGAAGAAGAATACACACAGTCCTTAAGGGGGGCATTTCCCCCCACTCTAGTATAATAATTAATAATTAAGTATAATAATTAAGTAGCTGCAAAAGTCTGGTCATTTTGTCACTAAAATTCTTCAACTATATACTGCTTTAATTTGAAGGAAGAGATAAATATTTTATTTTCATTAAACATTAAATAACATAACAATATTAATTAAAATTCATTATATCAACATAGGCATATGGTCACACAATAGTAATTACAATACAAGTTTATTTCATGTAAAACCAGAATTTTTTTTTATTTTTTTTAGAAAATACACAATATTACACAATATATTTTTTTAATTAGTAATGCGACACACATTTGCCATAAATAAGTCTTACTGTATATGTCGCAACATTCCCTTCTCTTAAAAAAATATAAAATTTTTGTCAAGGCAAAATCTACAAATAGTTCCAAATGAAAGTGTTAAACATGTTGAAGGTTAGCGAATACGCTGTCGATTCATTAAAAGGCCTCTGGTCTTCTTCCCTGTATTGCCAAAGCCGCAGCGTTAGCATTAGCCGTTACACTTTTTTTGGCTAAAGGTTGCAGGCTTGCTTTTCAGTGGCTTTGATATGTCCTTGTTCATCACTATGGTTACTGATTGTGTTTGTCATTTGTGTCTAGTTTAGCTGATTATTATTGCGCAGGAGACTGAACACAAGGACATGTCACAGGAGTTTCATTCATTTAACATAATGCAGGGAGGTGTCCAGGAAGAGGATGCTGAGAGACTGATCACAGAAGAAATGATAAAACATGTTAAAAATCACAAGGAGTCCAGCAGCACAAGACTTCTCAGTTTTCTGGCTTTGATAAACTCATATGTCCCAGGTTCACACTTGTCTGGTGCCTCTGTTCTTCTTCGGGAACGGAAATGGTTTGCAGAGACTGATTCATTCTTCAAAACTACAAACTGATCTGAAGCTCCTCAGTGAAGGACATGAAAATGCACAAGTCAAATGTCTTCAGCGCATCAGCGGGAAGATCGAGGATCATAAAGTGTTTGTTGTTATAGAGGCGCAACAGATTCCAGTCACTCCTCACAATCGGGCCAGTGTGTGCAAACCAGGCCTGGTGTCTTTCTACCTTGGCTTCAGTATCAGAGGACCTGTTGCCTACAACATCAGATATGAGGAGAACTGTAAGTAAATCAATGCTATATATTCCAGACTCATAAAACACTGTCATATTCATCAAACATTTCTCAGAAGTACCGTGTCAGCTGTTTATTGTTCTCAGTGAAAAATGTATTCTCTTTTTCTCTGCAGAGGTCATTTCTGAATTGCGTGATTTAGTGATTTAACTGCTGGAGATGACCGTGGGATGGAATGAAGAAGAAAACTGGAAATTGCATTATATTATTAATTATGATTTTGGTGACCTGTAAGTTCAAATTATTATTTCAAGTGTTTAGGGAAAATAAATGCTGTTGGACACAATGCTGTTTTTTTTTTTTTTTACATTTGAGATGCATTTGTTATGCATTCTAATAGAAGTAATTTCGCAACAACAGGCCAACAAGTGAGCACTGCTTTACCACTGAGTTGATTATTTCATATCCACAATATATAACTTTGAGATGTGGCTACATTTATATCAATTGCATTGCAATGTCCTTGTTGTCCTTCTGCATTGACAATGTACCTTTGGCACAACCATGTACAGCAAGTCCGAACAAAATGATGTCTCATGAGTCATGGTCATTAGATTGGTATTGTTCATAATCATAATCTTATCGGCTATTTTTGGTGTTCGGCTGGACTCAAATGCTGGTTTGAAACCACAGACGAACACAACAATTGTTCACCCTTTATCTTATTAGCCTAATGATGATGAGTAAACTGAAATATGTAACAATAGGGAAGATGATTACCATTGAAAGAAACACTGCCTGATTACTGGATTATCATCATTTTATGAATTATATAATGTAAGAGGCTTTAGACACGGCCAGCTTGTTCTATAGGTCAAGGAAAATGTTTATCGATGTGTATCGAAGCCACACATATATCACCAAACCTTTATGATCACTTTGGATGTTTAAATGTGCATCTTAAACATGTTTGATGAGGAATGCATCTACAGCTGAATGTATGAAGCCATATCTTGACAGAATTAAACTTGTATGAGAGCTTAAATTGGGATTTTGACTTTATGACACACATGTAAGACCACATTTTGTTGGTGAGAGGAAACTAAAATAATTTTATAATCGATGATATTATGCACAGTTTGGAGTTATGTATGTGATTTTGTAATATGTAACATTTCACTTATGAATTCACTGAATCAAATGTATCTGTAAAATGTGACCCTGGACCACAAAAACAAAATAAGTGTCAATTTTTCGCAACTGAGATTTCCACATCATCTGAAAGCTGAATAAATAATCTTTCCATTGATGCATGGTTTGTTATGACATGACAATATTTGGCCGATATGCAACTATTTGAAAATCTGGAATATGAGGGTGCAAAAATAAAATGCATTTCAAATATTCAAATAGAAATCAGAATTTATTTCAAAATGTTTGTGTTTTTGCTGTATTTTGGATCAAATAAATGTTGGCTTGGTGAGCAGAAGAGGCTTCTTCAAAAAAACAAACAAACAAAAACATTAAAAATCTTCAAAAACTTTTGACTGGTAGTGTGTATATGTAACAACTGGATAATTTGTTAACAAACACCCACCCCCTTATTAGTGCCCCTTTTTTGGTTTGGGCCACTGCTCCTCAAAATGTCTGTGCACGGCGCTGTGTGTGCGTGCGCACAAACTGTTTTTACTGAGCCAAAGATTGTTTTAAGATTCTGAGGGCTCTTAAAAGAGGAAAGTCATGACATATTGTATTTCTCTTATAGAATACAACTGAATAATATACTTTGCATGTTTGTGAAAGTCAGTCGGCCTCATGTGTGAGCTGGGTGCATTTTGAAGGCCTCACGACCAAACTAACTGACTGTGTAGGCCTCATGACCAGCTTGACTGCACTTTGGTGGTTTTCTACAATGAAAGCATGCATTATGAAGAAAAAAAAAGAAAAAAAAAAAAACAGTGGGAAGAAAGAAAGAAAATAAGGAAATAAAAGAAAAGAAAGACTATACAAAAAGGAAGAAGACATACAACTCAGTTTATTTAATTAATGTTTGAGACACTTGGAGAGAAAAAAAAAAAAAAAATATATATATATATATATATATATATATATATATATATATATATGCATACATACAATATTACACTATTTCCATTTACCATTTCTATTTCCATGCCTTTTTGCATCTCCCTTTCTTCATGTGTTCAATACTTTTTCACTGTCATTCCATTTTTTTTTACACATAACTTAATTTCTGAACTTGTTTGTATTGTTTTCTTTGTATGCATGGATTACTTGGGTTGTTACCTACATCTGGTGAAAATTTCATGTCAACAGCACCTTTAGAAATATATTTACTGAGAAAAATGGTGATGTGTTTAATACTTATTTTACCTGCTCTATCTATCTATCTATCTATCTATCTATCTATCTATCTATCTATCTATCTATCTATCCATCCATCCATCCATCCATCCGTGTTTATCCTACACTGCATCTAATTCAATGTAATTTGTTAATTCAACATAACTCCATTAGAATTTGTCATAAAAAAAAAAAAAATAATAATAATAACTTTTTACTGAGCCAAAACTTTTTTTTTATTTTTTATTCTAAGGGCTCAAAGAAAGAAAGAAAGAAAGGTCATATTATGTACTGACTGTACGTTTCCGTCACTTGTCATTTCAAGGAAATCATTAGCAGTCATAAAGAACACATACGACTCAGTTTATTTAATGCATGTTTGAGACAAGAAATGTTACAATAGCACACTATTCACCAACACAAACTGCAATACGTAAGTGCACAGTGAAGCGTGCACCTGAATCTCGTGGGAAACAGCCATTAGATCTGAATCTGTTTTAATGAACGCTTGCTCTCTCAGTCGTGGTCGACGTAAGCCAGGTGGCGGTCGAGGCTCTTCAGAGTCCTGCAGTGTTTGCCGCAGCGGCTGCAGATGAAGGGACTCTCTCCGGCGTGAGAGCGCCAGTGCAGCCGCAGCTTCCTCCAGTGTCTGAACCTCTTCCCGCACTGCGTGCAGCTGTAGGGCCTCCTGAAGTGAGCTCTCTGGTGCTGCCGCAGCGTCCTGCGCAGGATGAAGGCTCTGGAGCACAGCGAGCAGCCGTGGGGTCTCTCGCCCGTGTGGAAGCGCCGGTGTCTCCTCAAGGTTCGTCTGTACATGAAGATCTTATCACAGACGCTGCAAACGTGGAACCGGCTGATGGCTCTCTGCAGTATCTCAGCCCTCTGGAGGCGCACAGAGCAGGGTCTTAAAGGAGCATCGGGCGGATCGAAGTCCTCCTGCTTCTGTAAAGGTCCGAGCCTTTCTGTTGATGTTGCGTTTACAAGACAGCTCTGTGTAATCTGGCTCCGCACGGAGCTGAAATACCCGCCGGAGGAAGACGGGCTCCAGTGAGGACACGGCTGGAAAGACTCTTCTGGTTCATGAAGCTCATTCTTCTCAGGCTTCAGCTGAGCTCCGGCGCTTTCACTTGAAGTCTGGCACGCTTGCGTCTCCTCGAGACGTCTGATTTCCCATTCGTCTTCTGCAGTCGTCACTGCTACGTCTTCGTATTCCTGTTTAACGTCTGGTTTCAGCTCTGGTTCATTCGTGCTCGATGCTTCCGGCGGATATTCTTCAGAAACGCTGGGAAACGTCTGCATTTTGTTGTCGCTCACGGATAAGGTAGTTTGTGTAATTTTATCTTCTGCAACGGCTAACTGTGTTTCTTCCCGTTCTGGCGGATCTGTTGAGACAGGCGGCGTCTCCTGCGCTGGATGCGGACTGGGGTTTTTCTGGGCGTCTGATTCCAGCTCCTCAGGTTCATTGACCGGCTCACTGCACTGAGAGCTCATCATCGGCTGCGAATCTCCAGACATGACTCTGTCCTGCGAAAACAGAGGCGGAAAAAAGTACATTTTTAATGAGCCGAAAAGAATGCACGTCACACCTCTGTTTATCAGTTTGCACTGGCTACCAATAGCTGCTCGCATACAATTCAAGGCATTAATGTTTGCCTGCAAAACCACCTAAATTCATTAGTTCAGACTTATGTGCCTCTAGACGCTTGTGTTCTGCGAGTGAACGTCACTTTATTGTTCATCCCAAAGATGCACAAAATCACTGTCACAGACTTTTACATTAACTGTTCCCTCCTGGACCTGCCCGACTCAATCCCAGCAGCTGAGTCCTTAGTCATCTTCAAGAATCGGCTAAAAACACATCTCTTCCATCTTTATTTGACCCTCGAACCCAGTCGACTCAAACTCAGTTCCTGGAGGGCCACAGCTCTGCACAGTTCAGCTCCAAATCACACCTGCTTGGAGGTTTCTAGTGATCCTGAAGAGCTTGATTAGCTGGATCAGGTGTGTTTGATTAGGGTTGGAGCTAAACTGTGCAGAGCTGTGGCCCTCCAGGAACTGAGTTGCTCTAACTCTAGCACTCTCTATTCTAATTCTATTCTTAAAAATAAAAAAAAATGCCCCTTTTAGACTTGCTCTCTATTCATTTACTAACTGCTTGTTTTTTTTTGTTATCAACATTTTTATTTATTTTTATACATAACATCCAATAAAAATAAAATAAAAAAAAAATAAATAAAATAAAATAAAAACAACAACAGACACATACTCAATATCTCAAAGTCCAATCAAAGGGAGGGAAAGAGGGAAAGGCAAGAGAAACTAACTGCTTGTTTTCATAAAGAAAAAGAAAAGAAAAAAACAACAAAAAATAATACTAGCTTTTCTAATATTTTTGTATTCTATCTATCTCTTTGTTTTATTTTTATTTATTATACAATTAACAAAAGCAAAAAAAATAAAATAAAAATAATAATAATAAATCCAAACACTAGCTTTCTCTGTTCATTTTCTGTTCTATCAGTTTTATTTTTATTTATTTTATGTATATATATATATAAACCTCTAAGTGTACTGTGTTAAGCTAACTGAGACTTGTCATAGCACTTGCATATCATTGCTCTTTTGTTGATTTTTGATTGCTTTTTATATCTCGTATTTACTGTATATCGATAGAAACGATATTGCCTCATAACGTATCGCTTATACAAAATATATCAATATATCATACAAACTCAATATACTGCCCAGCCCTACTTTCATTGTCCTCATTTGTAAGTTGCTTTGGATAAAATCATCTGCTAAATGTAAATTTCCTTTTTTACTCCAATGCACTGTTTTAATATTATTGTATGTAGTTCAGTTCAATATAATAACAAAAAAAAAAAAAACTCATTATTCAACTAAGGTGGTCTGTACCGCATTTTTACTGTTAAAAAAATAAAATAAAAACACAACACGGGAAGGAATGGGTCATTCTTCCAGGATTGAGACGGGACGAGATTTTTTTTTTTTTGTGGGAGTGAGACGGGAGAGGTTTGAAAATCCACTCCAGTGTCACCCTCTAGTGTGTATTATGGGATGTTGAGGAAATAGTAGTTTAAGGGACTCATGAACAACTGTCACAAAACATAAAACAACAGTTGAAAACTGTGGATGTTAAATATACTGTAAAACAGGTCAAACACAATTACCTTCACGTTCCTGCTCTCAGGCCAGTCACTGGCACACCGTTCACCTGCAAACAACACAACACAATGATTTCAGACCAACAGCACAACATTTACAAATGATAACAAATTAATTTATATGCCTATTATTATTATATTGTTTGATTTCATTCCACACCTCAAAAAGTATTCTCGTAGCTTTGTAAAATTACTGTTGAACCCCTGATGTGTCACATGCATTATTTTAACAATCTCCTTTCTATGTTTCTGTGCGTTGATCGTGTTAATTGCATTGCTGTCTATGGGAGGCTCAGAGAGCTCTCGGATTTCATCAGAAGTATCTTAATTTGTGCTCCGAAGATGAGCAGATGTCCCATGGGTTTGAAACGACATGAGGGTGAGTAATTAATTACACAATTTAAATTTTTGGGTGAACTACCCCTTTGAAGTGTAATAAGATGAATGCACTATATACACAGTGTACACCAGACGTTGTGTGAACTCAATTTCTGTGAATGCTTATAATTGCTCATATAAAGAAGCAGCTGCTGATGGCCATGCAAGTTTGTAAACAACATGAAGGTAGAAAATAATGACAGGATTTTAATTTCTGGGTGAACTATGGGTGAGTTTTTTTTATGTTTGCATATTTACTTCATGTTTATTGTGTTACAGTTTGGCAACAGAGCTTACAAGCATTTATTCCGGTAATCATGTTCCTCACAGCACCAGGCTAACTTTGTAAAGTTGTGGTTTCTGTAGTCAGCATTACACACTTACAGTGGCTCCTGCACAAACTCTCTCTGAACGCCTCTGTTATCTCCAGCAGCAGCACCTCCAGTAACGAGCCGAGCAGAGACTTCACTCGCTCCTGGAAGACTCCCAGCACTCGGGCATCTGCCATGTCCACAACAGCCTTAAACACTAGACACTTAACTCCTAAACACTCAGACAGAAGCAGCCGCGAGATCAGCGCCTCAGATCACGCTTCACACGGCGTCTCCGTCATGACGCAGCTTCCTAGGTCACGTGGTATTAGACGAGTCTTCTGATTGGGTAACGTCATTAGTCAGCGCCACTGTTGTTATTAAACATTTTTAAGTTAAATACGGCGCCTGGAAAATAAATATTTTTAGATTTTGCTTTAAAACAAACACGCATGTTTCCGTGTGGTGTTTTACGACGCTGTCACAGCTGGCAGTAGTTTAAAACCTCGCGTGCGGAAATGCTGGAGAGTGGGCGGATCGCGTAATGAATGCGCTTCTAAACAAAAAGAGGAAACATCACGAATTATCAACTGGAGGCTTTACACGGCAGCGATTCTTAGGTATGTGCGGCTATAAACGCTTATATATGATTCGCAAATGCTTGTACACGGGTGTCATCTTTAGTTTATTCGTCTATGTAGGTCAAGTAACTCACGCAACAAGTGGGTCAAAGTAAATCTGCACAGATTCTTTAATTAAATTGAAGTGGCGGCATTATCTTACTATTATAAGATAATTAAGAGCAGTTAAGGGAGCACTGCTTTGCAGGGTTGGTTTTCGTTGGCCTTGGTCCGTTGTTTTTATTATTTACCAAGACGTGTTTGTTTGAGTTTGTTATATATTGAAGCCTGTTCCCTAAGTGACTGGAACACTATCGAGGGAACAACAGAATCGTGTGTATTGTGTGGCTGGCTGAATGAAAAGCGTTTGCGGTGTGATCTTCATTGTGCACATGCCAGGTTTGTGTGTCTGTGTGAGAGCTTTGTCGACTGGGTCACTTTGACATTTTTGGGAATATATGTTAAACGAAGCTGTGAAATAGTGTTCTGAATATTCTGAGTTTAACAGTATAATAGTTTAGTAGTTACACGTTATGGTTAATATTTCAAGTCCAAACTTTGTTTGCTGAGATGCAAATATTAATCAGCCTCTGCATGTTTATAAATGGTTAATCGATTAGTGGTTCTCAACTGTGATTGGAAGAGACTCGGCAGCGCTGAGAAAAGTAACACGTGCCACGTGACCACGCTGCACGTACTTCGTCCAAACAGCTTGAGTTATGTTGCTCTGATCACCTCACTGTTACTGTACTTTCACTTTTTATTTTATTATTATTATTATTCACTTCCCCACAGAAGAACACAAGCCATATGCTGCTGTAGAGTCAAAACTTCACTTGTTTGCAGCTTTTGTCTGAAGGTAAATGTGCTAACCTTTCTTTCTACAAAGGCTTGTTAATAAGGATTCATATTAGTAAACCATGCTGTGTTGTAACGAGTTTGGCAAAAGGCAGACTCTAACTCGGATCGATCGTGTCAAAAGCAAGATACACAGGTGTTTTTTGCTGTTTATGGCAGCCAGGCATTGGTGGGCGGCGTTAATCTAAATAGCATCTGCCAGCAAATTTGGCTATTTGTACTTAGAAAAAATACACTCCATTTCTTTTTAAAGCTGCTCCACAGCGGAGTTGTATTCTGTTTGCATAATTGAAATATTGTTCTTTAAATTTATTATTGTTATATTTGAGACAATCTGTAAGTGCCAGCGAGCCCTGTAGCCTTTATCATTTCATATCAAAGTGCAAAATAAACTACGTGCATGCACTGTCCTGGTCAGTTAAGTAATGAAAAGCTGTAAAGCTGCCATAAAACTGTGCCTGCATGTAATATATTTTATATGAGTCACATTTAAAGAACATGTCTCTGAAATGGTTTTCAAAACTGTCCTGGAACAGCCAAGTGCTGTCTTCCTCTATCACACCTGATTCAGCTCATCAGCTAATTAATGGAGACCTGAAGTCTGTCAGAAAAGGTGATGAGAGTTCAGAGAAAATACGGTGCGTGTCAGATCCGCGTCACATTCAGCAGCGGCAGCTCTTAGAGAAATAACAGCCAAAACAACCTAATAACCAGCTGCTGTGATGTCTGTTAATCAAAGAAAAAAAGAGGAAATTAATAACTTTAAGGATTCATCTATATTTAATTTAGTGTTTGATAACTTCAATTTCAATGTATGTATATTTTTGCTGAAGGGCACGGGTAAATATTACATTTATTGTAATGGGTTAATGTGAAGATTGTTTAAAGTTCACTTAAATTAGAAGTTTTTTTTTTTAAGTCTAATGTTAAATTGATACCTCTCAATTATACTGTAATGTTGAATGGGTATAGTCAATAGTTAAGTATTAGAGGAAAAAACAATGGTATAGAGGCATCAGTAGTATTGGTATCAGTGATACTGGCCTTCAGTCATTAAAAAAAGATGCCATTAAACAAATTTTAAAAATATACTGTCTTTATGTTGTTTGTACATTAATTAAACATTGTAATGTGAAGTTATTGCAATATGAAAGTATATTTAAAACCTTTAATGTTATGTGGGATTAATTGCGATTAATCATGATTAGGGGTCGACCGATATGTGTTTTTCCTATGAATACTGTACTACATCTAAACAGCTTGGGGAAATGTAAGTATTTAGCTTCAATGATTTACATGTTAGAAATGTATGTGTAATAGCATAACCTCTCATAATTATAATATAATAAGTGTAAATAATTTAATTGTCTTCATAGCTCCATTGTAGAAGTTGTGAAGAAGACTGCAACTATTTTAATTAAACTATAACACTAATAGCCTGTTATAGGCACACTTGGTTCAATAGCCTAATGAAATGTCGCCCTAATCTTGGCCTGTGTGACAGTACCTTAATTTTGGCCTATGTGACCGTAATTTCAATTAGTTTTAATTTACAGTGCAGTGCAAATGAAGCCATAAAACATGTTTCAGTTATCTTTTAATCAAATGAGTAAACATACATTTTATGTTGAATCGATAAATCACGACTAATCGTTTTGCAGCCCTACTTCCAAGACATTAAATCTGTGATTCCTAAGTACAGTATCCACACCGGTGCGGTGACTGACAGCCACACATACTCCTTAAAACAATAGATTAATTTGCGTGCCGGTGCACAACCCACATAATGAAGATAATTCCGCAAATATCTGCAATTGCAGGTTTCAAACCGAGATGACGACAAAGAGGCAAAACTAATGGACTGCAGCTTTAACGATAACTGTTGTGGTCCGTCTCCCCACAGGTCTACCGATCATGGCGACGTCTGCCGGAGACAGCAGCGTTCTCGAGGAGGAGCTGACGTGTCCAGTGTGTCTGGATCTTTACCGTGATCCACACCTGCTGCCCTGCGGACATAACTTCTGTCTGCCGTGCCTGCGCAGACTCAAGAGCCGTGCAGACCACGGCCGTCTGCGATGTCCCGAGTGCAGACAGACTCACCGCAGCTCCGCCAGCTGGCAGAAGAACTTCAAACTGGCCAACATCGCTGACGGTTTCCGCCGTCGTGGCCAATCAGAGCGCTCCGCCCAGAGCCGGAGCGACGCGTCTCGCAGACCCACCCAGGTTCGCTGCGATTACTGTCCCGAGGACGCCAGCGATGACGGGAAGGGTCCGGTGGCGGTTAAAACCTGCCTGAAGTGTGAAGTGTCCATGTGCCCGAAGCACGTCCAGCCTCATCTGGAGCTGCCGGCGTTCAGAGAGCATCCGCTGGTGGAGCCGCTCGGTGACATGAGGAAGAGGAAGTGTCTGGAGCACGACGAGATGTTTCGGTACTATTGCCTGGACGAGCGCTTGTTCCTCTGTAACGCCTGCACCATTGAGGGAACGCACTGTGGACACTCCATCAAAACCCTGAAGAACACCATGAAGGATTCCAAGGTATGTGTGACGTGTCCAGGCCCAATCACTCTTCTCACATCGGTTCACACTTATACCTCCGATTGTGGTTTCGCTAATCGTTTCCAAAGCGCTTTGAATCTCTTTACGCCATTTAGTGTTATACATTGTGGATGTTCATAGCAGTGGAGTCTCAAGCATTGTGATACAAGGCTGTATTCTTACTGATTGCTGTTTAAGAAACACTGCTTCGTGAAGCTTTGAAGCCTTTACAAATCTTTCATTTCGAATCACTAATTCAGAGCGTGTATCAAACTGTCATGTGATTTCAGTAATCGAGGCTTTGTTACGTCATCATTGTTTCAAAATGCTTTGAAATGTCAATGTTTCACTGTCTGTTTGTGAACCCATGAATCTTGCGGATTCTGATATAATATACACAGATGATTGTCAAAAGTTTACATCCGCCTCTCAGAATCTGCAAATTGTTAATTATTTTACCAAAATAAGAGGGATCATACAACATGCATGTTATTGTTTATTTAGTACTGACCTGAATATTAGTCCACGAGAAAATAATAGTTGAATTTATAAAAATGTCCCTGTTCAAAAGTTTACATCCCCTTGATTCTTAATACTGTGGTGTTAGCTGAATGACCCACAGCTGTGGTTTTTGTTTAGTGATAGTTGTTCATGAGTCCCTTGTTTGTCCTGAACAGTTAAACTGCCTGCTGTTCTTCAGAAAAATCCCCCAGCTCCCACAAATTCTTTGGTTTTCCAGCATTTTTGTGTATTTGAACCCTTTCCAACAATGAATGTATGGTTTTGAGATCCATCTTATCACACTGAGGACAACTGAGGGACTCATATGCAGCTATTACAGAAGGTTCAAACGCTCACTGATGCTCCAGAAGCGTCAAGAGCCAGGGGGTGAAAACTTTCAAACAGAATGGAGATGTGTACATTTTTCTTATTTTGCCTAAATATCAAATATTTTTCATTTAGTACTGCCCTTCATAGTCTACAGAAGATTGTTGCATGTTTCCCAGAAGACAAAATACGTTAAATTTACCCTGATCTTCAAATTCAAGAAGTTTTTTTCAAAAAACCAAGCCCTGGAAAATAAGAAGGATAAAGATAAAAGCACAGACACTTAATATTTAGGAGCATTATATGATTGATTAATTGAATTTAAAATATGATACTTTCAATAAGCAATGGGTTTGTAAAAGCAGTTTTTATGCCGGTTTGGCCTGCATTTTTGTTGCATTTACACTATTTTGACCAGCAGCCATCATCAGTGTGTTGAATGCTTCGTAACAGTGAATCTTTTTGTGAAGCAATTGATTCAAAGCTTTGAAAAGATTTATTCCATCACTACTGTGTTCCACTTGCTAACTTCCCTCTTTCTTGTTGATTTGAATGTCTGCCATTGATTATGTTGGACGAGCACCAACTACTGGTGGAATCCGTGCAGCGGGTTCAAAAGAAATGACCTAATGGTGTGTTCAAGTCCTCCTGGGAAGTTTGTATTGAAGAGTTGTCAGAGTTGATGATTTGGCAAGTCATAATTATGACTTCAGGTGCTTCAAGAAGTATTGTGTGCTTAAAGACCCTCCAAGTTTTTAATATTGTTTGCATGCCAATTAACGTTCTCTATGTCTGGTATTTTTAATATGAAGACAAACTATGTGCAGATTCATTAGTAAACACCACTGCTGAGCAAAAAAAAAATCCCATTTTAATACACAAAATGTCCTCAATATAAACATTCCTCATCCATTTGATAAAGTGGAGCACACTTCAAAATGGCGTTGGGGATTCTCTGAAGGGAAGTAAGTTCATGAGTGTCTAAAAGGGAAGTGAAACGCCTCAAGTTTTGCATGATCTGCCCTCACATTTCAGATGAGATGACTCTTGTTCTCTCTGTCTCCGTTGTCTTCTCTAGACCTATCTTGACATTGAGCTGCAGAAGACGAACAGAAAGATCCTTAAAGCAGAAAAAAATCGACTGGAACAAAAGGAGATTGAACAGCACAACAAGGTGAAGTTCATTCTGTGGCATTAGTTCACGTCCAGGTTAACTCTTTCCCCGACAGCAGTTTGAAAAAAACAAGTTGCCAGACACAGTTTTCACTAAAATGTAATGGCCTCTAGAATATATTGTTGTATGAATATCTGAAAATGCAATGCATCAAAGAAAATAAAGAAAGGAGCCTCTACTTTAAGGAAAATAAATAAGTTTTATTCTAGCTTCAAGCAGCATTTTTAGCAAAAAGCTGAGAGAATTATTTATTTATTATTATTTTTTTGTCTTTTAATCAAAGACTAGGGTAAATGTACCTATTAAGCTCCCCAAAATCTACATCAAGTCATTTTTAGTGCACAAGAGATTGGTTTCAGTAAAGTAAGTTATGTTAAAATAAAATATTAATCTCTCACACACAAATATTTATTTTTATTTTAAATGACAAAAACATTTAAATTAAGATATACATCATTAAATTAAAAAAGTCCGGCTGTGCTTAATGGGTACATTTCTGTGTTCTTTAAGCACACCCCTGTTCCCATTAAGCCCACATCATGTTTTATTAAAATTCTTTGGGAGTAAGTTTTGGGAGCTCATTTTAGTTCATCTCCTATCCTGAAAAGTCTGTCTTGCAGGATTGATTAAAAATTAGCTCCTAAAACTTACTCTCAGATTCTGGAAGATAAATTCTTCAAACAGTGGCACAAGAAGATGTGATGCTGGTCCTTCAAGAGTCACTCTCAACTTATCCGTCCATAAAGCCTATAAAAAAAATCAGTCTTCGTGTATTTCACACTTTAGCATGTTATTCTTATTAAGTGAGAGTCATTTTAAATATATATATTTTTTTTTTACCCAAGCAAAGTCTCTGAGAACCTGACACATTGCACTTCTGGAAACTCCAGGAAGGTTGCAGTTCTGTAAAATGATGGTGCTGGAGACTAAATGGTTCCTGATGGTTTCTCACCTAATTTGTGACATTAATTCCTAATTATTTTGCAGTTAAGGTGTCTTTTCTTCTCCACCTGTTTTTTCTGACCGTGCTGACCCAATGAGCATTTTGCTGCCCAATGGTCATGCCTTAACTTTGCTAATTCTGTTATTGCATCCTTCTCACGGGCATTTAATAATTGTTTTACTTTTATTCTTGAGTTCAATCTCATTTTTGGCTCATTTTATCTGTAAAAGAAAACCTGCCTAATAATTCTGCACACCTGAAATAAGGAGTTTTTAACTTTCAGCCTTCATGGGCAATTATATATCACTTATAAATGATTAAATACAAAATTGATAGTTACTAAGATTGATGTGGTTTGGAATTGGTAAAATGTTCTTGAAAAAGAAATATGACCAGAATATCAACTTGCCTAATAATTCTGCACACACTGTAGTAAATAAAAAAAAATAAATAAAATAAAAATAAATAAATAAATAAATACAATTCTAGTGGACATAATAGCTCATTAAAATTGTATAAATATTGCATAATATCATAAAATTCCCTAAAAATCATAAATAATGATCAAAAAATATTATTGAACAAAAATATATTACATAGATTTTCCTGAGGAAAAAAAAAGAAAAGTTACATTTCAAGGCTTTGGTCACTTTTGACCGCGAAGGAGGCAAGTGTGACTCTTAAACGAAGAGGGCCAGAGGGCTAAAGTCTGCACAGCAAAAATACTTTTAAATGAGGTAAAACACTTACTACTTATGTTTCCCCTGTTAAAAGTGACTTCCGCGTCAATGCATAGCCATTCAAATGCATCTGTGAGAAACGTTTAGGCGCGCACAGCATAAAAATATCACCATAAAGTAATATTATTTTATAAAATACAAAACACTTACTTTCGGTGTTTTCCATGATAAAACCAATTTCCTTATCTTCTCCGCATCATGAGTGAAGGAAAATATCTCTCTGAGGAAAAGTTTAGGAGTGCACATCACACAAATATCGCTATAAATCAATATGATGTTGTGAAATACATATAAATGAGATAAAACGCTTAACTTTCGGCGTGTCCCTTTTAAAAAGGAACGTCCTCGTCTGGTCCACCTTGTGAGTGGAAGAAATGTCTTTAAAAAAAGGTTTAGGCGCACACATCTTATAAATATCACTATAAAACGATATGATATTACAAAAAAAACATTGTGAGTAAGATTAAACACTTAATTTCGCTGTTTTCCATCCTCATATGCTCCGAGAAAATGAGTCTAAGAAAATGGCGTCTGTGAAAAAATATTCCAGATGAGTCAAGCGTGCACACGAGCAAATGTCCCGGATGTGACTAATAACATTCAACAGAGTGTTATAAGAGTTTCTCTGCGTATTTACACCGGCCAGAGGGTGCTGTCTACACTAGCTAGTGTTACTCCCCTAAAGTTCAACACCACAACTTTATCACTTTACTCTAAAAGTCCTTAACACTAGGATTTCAACACTGGAGATTTTGCTGTGTTTATGAAATATTTATATAGACGTTCAATGTGGAAGAGCTTGAAGAGAGCACACTGAGCTTAATGGGAGCAGCAACAATTTTTAATACATTTCATGTAGTAATTATTAAAATAACAATATTTTGCTAAATAAATGGTCTAGGTCATGTATTAAGTTCACACATATTTTAATATGAACAACTATTATTAACAATATCTGTGAAATTATACTTTTTGTTATTGATGTCACACTGAAGCTGTGTGATTTTCATTGTTCTGCACACTGGCATTCTACAACCCCCTATACATCTTGAGAACAGATTTGAAGCATTAATGAATGTGGGTGAGGAATCCCCAAATGTGACAAAACATGGATCGAATCAGCCAGCAGCTAACATCGCTACTAACAGGCGCTCGAGGTCGAGCAGACAGCGGCACTCAGCTCAGAGCGCAGCCGAGCCCAGGACTCTGATAGTGGGCGACTCTATTATCAGAAACATCAGTAGCAGGACTACAACTACATGCTGCTTTCCTCAAGCAACTGTCTCTGATGTGAACAAGGAACTTCGGAACATTCTGATGAATATTTTCTGGGGCCATAGACAACTGTTTAAACTGGATGGCTTCCACCCAAACAAACTTGGTGCGAGAGTGCTAAAGGACAATATCTATTTCTCCCTCCGTCATCCTTCAGTGGTGTGTGCCAATCCACTCGGCCTCAATGGCACACACACACCTGGGCAGAATATGAGTGACCACAGGACTTCATGTCAGCCTCAGAGTCATCTTATGGTTGACACATCCCACAAGGACACTGATAACACCACGCAGCCAAAACAAGCTTTCCTCATGGGAACTATCCCGGCTGAGCCCTGTCCAACGAGCTCTTCACAGACAGACTTTGACGAACTACAACAGCTCCAAGACTCAGCACCCAAGGACAACTATCTGAAAAACAGCCAGGGAAGCCAGGACATTTTACAGCCACCAGAAACACCAGAGCCAGAGCCCCGTTCACCAGACACACTATCCCTCTCTCCAGAATCTCCACTTCTAAGCTTCTCACAGAAAATGGAGGAACTGGTGTATGCTGGGACCAAACTCTCCCACTCTTTCGCTGCAAGCCCCCAGATATCAACTAAAAAAACGGCGGGCCCCACAACCACCAAAGACAGCAGGCCGGACACAAGTGGGAACCCAGTGTGCCTGTAGCCTTCTATATCTCTGTTTTATCACGTGATAGAAAGCCTAAGGCCTTCTCAAGCCGTACGGCTGACCCATCTAATCTGCGGCCTATAATGCATAAATCTAAGATTGCTGTAGAGACAAAATGTAATTTCATCAAGTTTGCTCACTAAAAAATAAATAATTTCTGATCAATGATTTAATAACCACAAACAACCTGGATTTTATGTTTCTAAATGAATCATTTGACTGTTTTACTATTGCAGGGGATTTTAATATTCACATAGATAATGCAGAAACCAAAACTGCAAAATAAATTAAATTATAACTGTTTTAAACACTTTTGATCTGACCCAGCATGTGCATGGACCCACACACAATCGTGGACACACTCTAGATTTACTCATCAGTAGAGGTCTAAACATTTCATCCATTGATATTAAAAGGGGGTAGCACTATCTGATCACTTCTGTATTTTCTTTGATATATTGATCTCTGTTACCACTGAATCTAGATCTGTCTCTGTCAGAAAGAGATGCATTAACGAGAACACTAGTGCGCTATTAATGAAGGCTATATCTTTAACACCAAGCATTTCTGCAGACTCTGTTGATCTTATCCTGGATTCCTTTAACTCAAAAGTAAAGAATGTTATTGATGATATTGCTCCAGCATGGGTCTGCAAGAAGAATGGCATACAAAACTCATCTTGGAGAAAATCAACAGCAGTTCAGAGTATGAAAAGACAATGCAGAAAAGCTGAGCGGATGTGGCGGAAGACAAAACATGAAATTCACTACAGCATCTATAAAGACAGCCTTCATGCTTTCAATGTGGAACTAGCCACAGCTAGACAGACCTTCTTCTCAAACCTTAAAAACAGTAACATAAACAACTCTCGCACTCTTTTTGCTACTGTGGAGAGTCTGACAAACCCCCCCCAAGTCAAATTCCCACTTTAAACTGTTTAGAAGCAGATCTCTTAGAAGTGGTGAACGCTTCACTTCTTTCTGGGACTTTTCCAAACTCCCTGAAAACTGCAGTTGATAAGCCCCTTCTGAAAAAATGCAGTCTTGATAACACAATGTTGAACAACTATAGGCCAATATCAAATCTTCCTTTCATATGTAAGATTATTGAGAAGGTAGTTTTTAATGAGCTAAACAACTACTTAAACTCAAACGGATACCTGGACAATTTTCAATCTGGTTTCCGAGCACATCATAGCACAGAGACCGCGCTTATTAAGATAATAAATGATATTCGCTTCAATTCTGATTCTGGCAAAATACCAGTGCTGGTACGACTAGATCTTAGTGCTGCGTTTGACACTGTTGATCATAACATACTTATAGAGAGACTGGAAAACTGGGTCAAGCTTTCTGGGATGGTAGTCAAATGGTTCAGGTCATACTTAGAAGGGAGAGGTTATTATGTGAGTATAGGAGAGCATAAGTCGAAGTGGACGTCCATGACATGCGGAGTCCCACAAGGCTCAATTCTTGCACCACTCTTGTTTAGCCCGTATATGCTCCCACTAAGTCAAATAATGAGAAAGGCAATTTGGTTCTATCACAGCTATGCTGATGATACCCATATTTACCTAGCCTTATCTCCAAATGACTACAGCCCCATTGACTCCCTCTGCCAATGCATTGATGAAATTAACAGCTGGATGTGCCAGAACTTTCTTCAGTTAAATAAGGAGAAAACTGAAGTCATTGCATTTGGAAACAAAGATGAAGTTCTCAAGGTGAATGCATACCTGGACTCTAGGGGTCAATCAACTAAAAACCAAGTCAAAAATCTTGGGGTGATTCTGGAGACAGACCTTAGTTTTAGTAGTCATGTCAAAGCAGTAACTAAATCGGCATACTATCATCTCAAAAACATTGCAATAATTAGATGTTTTGTTTCCAATCAAGACTTGCATAAACTTGTTCATGCCTTTGTCACCAGCAGGGTGGATTATTGTAATGTTCTCCTCACCGGCCTTCCAAAGAAGACCATTAGACAGCTGCAGCTCATCCAGAATGCTGCTGCCAGGATTCTGACTAGAACCAGAAAATATGAGCATATCACACCAGTCCTCAGGTCCTTACACTGGCTTCCAGTCACATTTAGGATTGATTTTAAAGTTTTTTTTTTACTCGTTTATAAATCTCTCAATGGCCTAGGACCTAAATACACTGCAGATATGCTCAACGAATATAAACCTAACAGACCACTCAGATCATTAGGATCGATTCAGTTAGAAATACCAAGGGTTCACACAAAACAAGGGGAGTCCGCTTTTAGCTATTATGCCGCCCGCAGTTGGAACCAGCTTCCAGAAGAGATCAGGGGGCTGTTTCATAAAACAAGTTTACCAAATAAGCCAGGTTTATTTCAGTTAGTCTGACTTATTGCCAGTTGATTTGGTTCAACATAAGTCAGACTAACTGAAATAAGCCTGGCTTATTTGGTAAACTTGTTTTATGAAACGTGCCTAATGTTTTAGCACATCTGGGGCCTATTTAAATCCAGACACAAAACTCACCTGTTTAGCTGTGCATTTGTTGAATGAGCACTGTGCTACGTCCGAACTGATTGCACGATGTACAGATTGCACTATGTACAGGTGCTGGTCATATAATTAGAATATCATCAAAAAGTTGATTTATTTCACTAATTCCATTCAAAAAGTGAAACTTGTATATTATATTCATTCATTACACACAGACTGATATATTTAAAATGTTTATTTCTTTTAATTTTGATGATTATAACTGACAACTAAGGAAAATCCCAAATTCAGTATCTCAGAAAATTAGAATATTACTTGAGACCAATAAAAAGAAAGGATTTTTAGAAATCTTGGCCAACTGAAAAGTATGAGCATGTACACCACTCAATACTTAGTTGGGGCTCCTTTTGCCTGAATTACTGCAGCAATGCGGCGTGGCATGGAGTCGATCAGTCTGTGGCACTGCTCAGGTGTTATGAGAGCCCAGGTTGCTCTGATAGTGGCCTTCAGCTCTTCTGCATTGTTGGGTCTGGCATATCGCATCTTCCTCTTCACAATACCCCATAGATTTTCTATGGGGTTAAGGTCAGGCGAGTTTGCTGGCCAATCAAGCACAGTAACACAATGGTCATTAAACCAGCTTTTGGTACCTTTGGCAGTGTGGGCAGGTGCCAAGTCCTGCTATAAAATGAAATCAGCATCTCCATAAAGCTTGTCAGCAGAAGGAAGCATGAAGTGCTCTAAAATTTCCTGGTAGATGGCTGCGTTGACTGTGGACTTCAGAAAACACAGTGGACCAACACCAGCAGATGACATGGCAGCCCAAATCATCACTTACTGTGGAAACTTCACACTGGACTTCAAGCAACATGGATTCTGTGCCTCTCCACTCTTCCTTCAGACTCTGGGACCTTGATTTCCAAATGAAATGTAAAATTTACTTTCATCTGAAAAGAGGACTTTGGACCACTGAGCAACAGTCCAGTTATTTTTCTCCACAGCCCAGGTAAGATGCTTCTGACATTGTCTCTGGTTCAGAAGTGGCTTGATAGCCCTTTTCCTGAAGACGTCTGAGCGTGGTGACTCTTGATGCACTGACTCCAGCTTCAGTTCTCTCCTTGTGAAGCTCTCCCAAGTGTTTGAATCAGCTTTGCTTGACTGTATTCTCAAGCTTGCGGTCATCCCTGTTGCTTGTGCACCTTTTCCTACCCAAATTCTTCCTTCCAGTCAACTTTGCATTTAATATGCTTTGATACAGCACTCTGTAAACAGCCACACCTTTCAGTAATGACCTTCTGTGACTTACCCTCTTTGTGGAGGGCTTCAGTGTTCGTCTTCTGGATCATTGCCAAGTCTGCAGTCTTCTCCATTATTGTGGTTTCAAAGAACAAGAGATACCCGTAATTTATACTGTAGGGATGGTCATTAATTGAAACTCAAATGTAAATATTCTAATTTTCTGAGATACTGAATTTGGGATATTCCTTAGTTGTCAGTTATAATCATCAAAATTAAAAGACATAAACATTTGAAATATATCAGTCTGTGTGTAATGAATGGATATAATATACAAGTTTCACTTTTTGAATGGAATTGGTGAAATAAATCAACTTTTTGATGATATTCTAATTATATGACCAGCACCTGTATAATCATTTTCTATTTTTAAATGTTTTAAATTCTTTTTAAATCACTTTGTTTTTGTTGTTGTGATGATGATGATGATGATGATTATTATTAATGACTATTTCACTTCCTTTTATGTAAAGCACTTTGAATTACCACTGTGTATGAAATGTGCTATATAAATAAACTTGCCTTGCCTTAAAATATGAAATCTTTAGAAATTACAGCTCTGTAAAACCACAGACCAGCAATAAACTGTCAATTTATAATACTATGGATGTAAAAGTACAAGCCAGTAATGCCTGTGAAGTAATATATTAGCGTCGCACACAATCTTATACAGCTAGTCAGCTAACTGTGTTCTGCAGCATCTGCGCTGTGTTGCTAAAACTATCTTTTGGAACTAATGTAATTTCCCACATCCAAGTTCCAGGTTGTAATATGCTAAAGTCTGGACATTAATCTCTTATTTTTACAATAAGTAGTGAAACCTACCTAAAATAAAGGCTTAAACATCTAAAAAAAAAAAAACGCACATTTAGGGGCTCCTTAAATATTTACGTTTACCCTACATCTGGCTCATATTCAGTATGATGATCAAAACATAGATGGAGTAGATCATTTCCATCAGTACTCTCAAAGCTTCAGTCATTTACCACTTCCTGGATCCACATTTCACTATGTTTTTATTTATATGCGGTTAGTGTTTATAATCGCATTATATTCCATATGCATATGCTTATATATGAGATCGCTCGCTTCTGCGTCTTCCTCACCTGTGTGTTTGATCGAGTGATTCTAGACTCATTCAGGAGGTGCGTAATGGCGCCCTCAAGTGTATAACAGTATAAACACGGAAACCTGTAAAATTATGTGTTTGGCAGGAAAGAGTTAATATTCTATGAAGTTTTTAGTCTTACAAAATGTTGTGTTCTAGGCCTACCGTGACGACACAGACCAACACCTGGATGCTTTCCGAGAGACTTCTATTGCACATCTGGATGCTTTTCTGTCCTCGCTGCGTGAGTGCCTCCGTACTTACGACGGTGAGCAGTGTTTGGGAATCCAGCAGAACCTGAGTCGAATAACACAAGATCAAACCCGTCTACAAGAGGTTCACTCGGGCTTCGAGAGGCTTCTACAGGAGAGCGACGCTTTCCAGTTCATTAAGGTAGCTTTTACACACACAAATACTGAACTCTTAAAATGATCTGTGACTGTTCTTCACACAAACCTAAACTGTTTTGTTGTCGGATTGGTTGCAGTCATTTGAACCTAGTCTGTGTCTAGAAGCGTGAAGTCTGGTCCATTTACATTTAATTCTGGCCCAGAACTGACCTCTTAAAAGGGGAAAATGGAAAGCAACCAACTACAGTTTTAGTTTTTGCATAACAATTTAGGGGCAGGTTTATCTGAAATGGTTTATACAACAATAGTAGACCGACGTGATGGGAAGTTAATCTGCAAATGGCTCTACAGAAAACACTGCTTTTGTACTACACAGACGGACTACATCTTCAATGTTTTTTTTTTTTTTTACACAAATGTGAAATAGAACGGATATTTTTGCATGTGTAAAAACCCTTTTTCCTAATGTTGTTTAAAAAATCCGATATCTTGACATCTGAACTGCGTCTAAACACGTAAATAGCCCTTCGCAGCGTGATCTGCTCCTCAGTTCAAGCGGCATGTGAACCGATCATCTCTTCCTCTTTACTAGTTATAGCTGGAAATAAACATGAATGAATATCAAACGGTATCTTGGTTTTAAATGCGTCAGTACACACCATTTTTCAAGTTTTCAACTCTTTCCCCGCCAAGTTGCCAGCCACCGCCAGCGTTTTTGATCATTTTCACAAAATTTTCATGGCCCCCAGAATATTTTGTTGTATGAATATCTGAACATGCAACGCATCAAAATAAAGAAGAGAGCCTCTACTTTTCAAATTAACAAACTAAATCAGTTTTATTCTAGCTTCAAACATTTTCTTTATCAAATCTTATCACAATGGAATCCTTCAGTCATGACTTGAAGGTGCAATAGGTGATTGTCTTCAGAAACATTTTTTGTTATTCTGTTTGAAAGTCTCTTCACATCCCGATAGCAATCATTAAGTTAAGTGGTCTAAATGTATTTATATATTCTGTGGAAGAAATGTTCGTCCAATCAAAACGCTTGGTCCGAGCATTTTAATTGTCTTTCCCTACGTGTCTGTATTAGCATAACTGCGCAGACAGATATGTCAGATATGCTGTGCAGGCAAACATCAAGGACCCGATCTTCCTTCCTGGTATTGTAGTACTTTTACTAACTGTGCTGTAAAGTTTTCTCACCGGTGAATGACACATGATGTAGCCCAGCGGTTCCCAATTCCAGTCCTCGCACTCTTCGCTCTGCATATTTTGCATGTCTCTCTTAGTTAACACACGCGGTTCAGATGACCAGCTCGTTAGAAGAGAGCTCCGTGCATGAACTGTGTACCGATTGACATGCTCCCTACACAGTGTTCATTGCTCTCTACTCCCTGAGCAGGAGAAATCCATTGAAGTTTACTTAGCTTCGGAAAATGCATTCATGGATTTGCGCTGCACAGCGTAAATACTACTTAAATTTACGTCTCGCACACTTTAATGCCCTTTGTATGGAACATATACGTTCGCTTTGAACTGGAATCATGGCAGAATATCCGGTGACGTCCACTTCGCGGGGCACTTACGGTCGAATAGAACAGAGGTCGCACGTGATAAGAGACACACATTAAATGTGCAGAGCGGGGGGAGCGAGAACCGCTGATGTAGCCTATTGTAGTAATGCTGTCTCTGTTATTCTGGTCTGTGAGCGTTCAGGGGGCATGGCTTTGGACGGCGATTGCAGGGAGGGTGGGACATTCACTTTCAGTGCTATCAGGCTAAAGTTAGCATTTTCCAAGATCTCCTACTGCACCTTTAAGTGTAATGTAAACAGACTAGACAAAAAACCTGATATGGTCAAAAGATTGGATCTGTGCAAATGCAGCCAAAGCAAAATTAATAACTCTCTCATGGGTATCTAGATCATGTGGTACTAAGTGAAAATAAGAATTCATGCCACCAACCTCACAAGCAAATCTAGGAACAAGAAACTTTATCAAAATCACATTGTGGTAACTGGTAAAATACTGTACATGGCCAATCAGATACACCTGGTCATCAGTGAAGAACCAAGAAAAACACTCTACAGAAGGATCTTTGTGAAGTTTGTTTCTGAATAGAAAGAAGATCTTTGTGATTCTCGTGGTGATTCATTTTTCAAACTGTTGTTCAGACAGTAGTAATACAAACACATCTTTCCATTGCTGATGTGAGCTCTCCTATTGTGGTCTTTGATCTTGAAATGAGCTGATAATTAATAAAATGCAGCGCTTATCTTTTGATTTCGTTGACGTGAACTAATTTAAATTTGCATATAGCGCATAGGGCTGGGCGATAAATCGATTAACTCGAATGTGTAGTTTACGTCGATTTGTTTGAATGAAAATCGGTTTTCCTTTAACATCCGCCGATGCTCCCCTCTGGGTTCCCGTAGTCCCGAATGGGCTCAGCCCTCCCCCCTGCGCGTTTGCCATATTAGAGTTTCGTGATCCTCCCGCTATCCGCCGCATCCCAACTTGTTCGCAAAGAAAATGACTTGTACTGCGGAATGCGGATCGCTTACTCATTGCGCGTCTCATGAGACTCGCCAAGCTTTAATTTGTGGCTCGCATGGCAGTAAATAATACGATGATATGAGCAAAACAGAGATTTCATAAAAACATTAAAAAAAACAAAAAAACAAGCAGGGCTATAACATAACTCACACTGTGTCTACACCGGTCGTGAGCGTCACGGTGCGATCAGGGCTTTATGATTTCTGCGATGCGGACGGAATCGCGGAATCTAGTTATAAAAACGCGGAATGTCATTGAATTTGTCAAAGTTTGGATGAATAAATCAAAAGTAGCTATTATACTTAAATCAAATCGCGATATGAACTAGTATCTGGAAATGTTAAGCTGCAAAAATACCATTTAAACATGAATCCTGCGTGTCTCGTTATGAATGAATGCACAGACGCGCAGTTTAGTTTACTACACATAATGAAGCATTTCAGCGTCTGCCGTCTGGCCAAATGAGGACATAAATACATGAACAACAGTCAGTGTCTGCTCTATTACAAATACTTTTTCATTTTTTAATACCCAAAACAGCGGGATTACAAAATGGAAATATAGACTAGAAAGATATTTAAACTTGCTCTGCCCTTACATCCATGACATTGACTCACTGCCGAGAATAAATACAAGATGGGAGGAAAATGTTTATTTCTTTCCCTTGCAGTTTTATCATTGGGTGATCATCATACTGTATATAAAATTCCGGGATTCAGGGAGCCGCTATTATGCATTGCAACTGCTTTTGAATGCACGATTGCTTTTTAGTTTCACTTTCACTTGCGAGATTGGCGATCGCACCTCCGTGTTTATACTATGGAGCGGCAGTATTTACCACACATTTTACAAGATCTGTCGACACATTAATGTGGCCAAGTGTAAATGGAAGCATTTTAACAAATCGGGTAGATATCCGATCAGCGAAAACACATGAAATGACCAGGTGTAAACTGGCCATAAGAGTATGTGAATAGTTATAGAAAATGCAGATTATTTCTAATTATGGCACATTATTTGTATAATCTAGAACTTGTTCTTTGTTAGGCATTTTGAACAAAACCTACATTTGAAAAAGTCAAAATCCTAATTTGTTTTGGTTTCTCTTGGGTTTCTTTTAGGATTACAATTCATCTATAAAAAGGTAAGACATACTTTGATTCAGAGATTCTTTCACACATTTGCATGAGCGTGTTCGGTTTGTCCTCAGTTACATTATCTTCTAAAACACTGTGTGTGTGTCAGGTACCGGCGGCTGCTGAGAAAGCCTCTGTTTTACCCTGATGAGCCCACAGTCGACACAGAGCCGCTGTATGAAACGATGGAAGGAAAGATGGGCGAGTTCATTGCTGAACTGCGGCAACACGCCAGCACACTCATCAGCACCATCTGTGAGTCTCATACCTGCTTTTACAGTCTGTTTCTATTAGACACATAATATTGTCGAATAGCCTGGGGAACTATATGAATAACCGTGGAAACTTTAGGCCGCTGTGAGTCTCTGATTTGCACTGTTTGATGTGTGCTATCATCCTCGTAGTGTGAGATAAACACTGTACCTGCTATTGATATAATGTTTGCTGTCCGTGTGTGTTTCACTCGTACAAAGAAAACAAGAGGATAATGAAATAATTGTAGCAAGCGTTTAAAGATGAAGTCGTGGGTTCTACGTTGTATCCATATTAATTTATTTTTTAGTGCTACCAAATGATTAATCATGATTAATCACATCCAAAATAAAAGTTTGTTTACATAATGTTTGCATTGTGTATATTTATGTATATATAAATACACACACATACAGTATATATTTTGAAAATGTTTACATGTATATATTTATAGTCATATAATATATAGTATAAATATATTTAATATATAAACATAACATATTTTTCTTCAATGTAAACATGCAGAGCTGGGCGATATGGTCAATTATTATTTTTTTTTCCATATCAGTTGATATCACTAATTATCACGATTTATTAAAAAAAAAAAGTTATTTCAAATTTAAAGGTAGATTTTTGCTCCAATGTGAAAGTTGTAAAAAACAGATGATTAATTGTGGTTTTAAACTATTCTTTATGGTCAGAACATGACAAACCATTAATTAATTAATGTTTATTCATTTATTCATTTATTTTTGTGTGTTGCCTGAAATATTAATAATATAACTTTTTTTTTTTTTGTCTCTACAAATATACACAGTTGATGGTAGTTTGAATTTGGATGCAGATGCAGATTTGTAGATAATCACAAGTGAGATGTCAGTTTTTGACCACTGATGTAGGAAATGTCCCCGCTTTTCATTTCAGAGATCTGGTCACTTTATTCTATGGTATCAAAAATTTTGATGTTTTAAAGACCTTATTTGAAGCAAAAATAACTATATTGTGATATACAGTAGTCAACATTTGAAGTGGATCAAAACCTTTCATCAAAGTTGTCCTAAAACCAAAATGTGTTCTTGTCTCAAGACATCTTTGAACTTTTTTTTGATCCACTTCAAATGTTGACAACAACAACCAGCAACAGACAAACAATACCAAGTGTTAGTGGGGCTTATTCATCAAAGAGTCAAATCTCTAATGCCTTTTGCAATTTTACAAAATAAATAAATCTGAACATGCAGTCTTGAGCATTAAGAGCATGTCGTTCCTGTTTTGAAGGTGAATTTGACGGGGGAGATGCTGAGGAGGAGGTGGATGACAACGACGACGACGATGAAGATGATGAAGATGATGATGAAGAAGAAGAAAGTTTTGATGAGGATGATAATGAGGATGAAGAGGGTGAGGAGGAGATGAGGAGTGAGGAAGAGGAGCAGCAGAACATCACTGACTCTGGAGATGAAGAATATACGCCGGAGGAGGAGGAGGATGAGGAGGACTAGAAGAAGATCTGCACTTGAGTTCCCGGAGCCGAAGTCTTCATACGAGGGTGATCTTACACACAGAGCTCATCATGCAGTGGACTGCTGTTTGACGTTTCGGTGAAATGCTTGCTTTGCCATTATTTAAACAGAAAATTAGATTTTCCAATAACACAAAATATTATAGACAACAGGTCACACTTGAGTGTTGAACCTGACAAATTGTGGATGAAAACGACTTCCTGAGATATTAATAATGTCTTTATAACAGTATTTATTAGTTTGAGGAGGAGGAGGGGGAGGGGTATAAATAAAATAAATAAATAAATAAATGTAAAAAAATTCCAGTTGGGTATGTTTAAAAGTTCAGGGTACATAATGGCAATTTGGGATGGGCTCCATTTGCACTTTTTTTTTTTTCCAAGTTGGTTCCAGTATATTTTGATTTTTCTTTCATCCAGATGGTGGGAGGAAAAAAATAAATGTATAGCTTTTTGCAACTGTTAGTAATTGTGTAAGAAAATGTATAATAAAGTATAGATTAATAACTTAAAAATCAGCTTTTTTTTTTTTTTGCAGTAAACTTCCATTGAAATATTTGGAGACACACAAAAGGATAAGGATTGATGGGTTGTTAACAACAGCTTCATTAAGTTTTCTTTTAAACGAAACACAAATCAACTATACAAACCCAGAATGCATGCCTAGTAGATTTCAAGAATATAAGAGTGAAGAAATACAACACCAACACAAAATCTGGATTATAAAGACGACAAAGTAACAGAACCAAAAACGGCATACCATGTATTCAGTCTTGGGGATTTATTCCTGAATATATATTTCATAGAGACATGTCTTACATGTTAACTTTTTTTTTTTAGTTGATCTACGTAGCCTGCAGTATATTAATAACCTGGGTAATATTGAGAGCGGTTTATCATCTCAAAAGAAAAGAGATGAAACAGTCAGTTGGAGGATAGTACAAGTCAAATGTTCTGACTGCAGCCCATACTAAGAAACTGACAATAATAACACATTGAATAAAGTCTGATGAGAAAAATCTTTAATTTCAACAGAGCAAGTTAATTTAAAGCTAAAATTAAGCACATTAAACTAAAAAAAAAAAAAAGCCTCAAATACAAGACTAATTATTTGAGTACATCTGGCTACAGGTAAGTGAATAAAGTTTGATGCTAAAATATAATACTTTTCTAAAAACAACGACTGCTGTAATTTGAACCTTAAATGCGTTATTCTGCCGCTACTTTTTTTTTTTTTTGAATACGTTTGTGATTAAAGACCACAACACACTGCTCAGCATAATTTCATTTAGTGCATAGTTCAATCATGAATTAAACTAACAACAAAAGATGCTCTTTAAGCGAGTAGATGGGTGGCTCTTAAAAGAGCCTTTGGGGGTGTTTAACAGCCTCAGGCTGCTCTACTTGGAGCTGGTGTACTTGGTGACGGCCTTGGTGCCCTCAGACACGGCGTGTTTGGCCAGCTCCCCGGGCAGCAGCAGACGCACGGCGGTCTGGATCTCTCTGGAAGTGATGGTGGAGCGCTTGTTGTAGTGAGCGAGACGAGACGCTTCACCGGCGATGCGCTCGAAGATGTCGTTGACGAAAGAGTTCATGATCCCCATCGCCTTGGAAGAGATCCCGGTGTCGGGATGAACCTGCTTCATCACCTTGTAGATGTAGATAGCGTAGCTCTCCTTCCTGGTCTTTCTGCGCTTCTTTCCTCCCTTCCCCGCGGTCTTTGTGACGGCCTTCTTGGAGCCCTTCTTAGGCGCGGACTTCGCTGGTTCAGGCATGATGCTGCTGACGAAACAATGATTAGAAAGAGCCGCACAGAGCCGTTTATTCACTCACCTATGCTAATTTACACAGAGATGTGGAGGCTTCTGATTGCGTGTTTCCACTGACCACACCCATAAACTCGACTGTGATTGGACAACTCCAATTACCACGAGCGGAATGAGGGCCAATCACAGGCGGTGAAATGATAGCCCCGCCCATCGCTCCATGTTTGAGCGACATCAGCCCCCACCACTGAGCTTCCTCTGTTTTAATTCCCGCTCTTTTTTTTTATAACAAATGGGCCTCAAATATCATATAAACCCTTATAGACCGATTGAAATAGTTTGGAGAAAAGATAAATAATTATTAAACACTTTATTTTCCTCTACTGTCCCGCCAATTTTACTTCTGCTCTAACTTAAGTATCACCGCCATATCATGTATTTGTTTTTATAAATAACTTAAATTCAAAGAACCAGCTAAAAAAAGCGAATCAGGACGCTGTATAATGCAAAAAGACATGCTTTGATTGTGTGCCTCAAACACCTGACTTTATACGAGCTCCAACATCAGGATCAGAATGAGTAAGAGCTTTATTAACAGGTGTGTTTTCAGATTCGAGAACTTAGTAATAAAAGCTTTTTCAAAAACTTAAAAATAAACATCAGTTCCGGCTGAACATTATGAAAACACGGATATTCTCGGTACAACACACACACCAACATTAAACTAGTTTCACTTTCTATAACAGGTTTATATACAGTGTTAGGCAAGTTACTCAAATAATGTACACTGTGTGCAGAATTATTAGGCAAGTTGATATTCTGGTCATATTTTTTTTTTCCAAGAACATTTTACCAATTCCAAACCACATCAATCTTAATAACTACTATTGATTTTGTATTTAATCATTTATAAGTGATATATAATTGCCCATGAAGGCTGAAAGTTAAAAACTCATTATTTCAGGTGTGCAGAATTATTAGGCAGGTTTCAGGCAGGTTTTCTTTTACAGATAAAATGAGCCAAAAATGAGATTGAACTCAAGAATAAAAGTAAAACAATTATTAAATCCCCATGAGAAGGATGCAATACTAATGCAATAATAGAATTAGCAAAGTTAAGGCATGACCATTGGGCAGCGAAATGCTCATTAGGTCAGCACAGTCAGAAAAAACAGGTGGAGAGGAAAAGACACGTTAACTGCACAAGAATTAAGGTGAAGAATTAGGTTAGAAACCATCAAGAACCATTTAGTCTCCAGCACCATCATTTTACAGAACTGCAACCTTCCTGGAGTCTCCAGAAGTGCAATGTGTCAGGTTCTCCGAGACTTTGCTTGGGTAAAAAATTATTTTAAATGGCCCTCACTTAATAAGAATAACATGCTGAAGTGTTGTGAAATACACGAAGACTGATTTTTTTATAGGCTTTATGGACAGATAAGTTGAGAATGACTCTTGAAGGACCAGCATCACATCCTCTTTTATCACTGTTTGAAGAATGCATCTTCTAGAATTTGGCAGCAAGTTTTAGGAGCTAATTTTAGTTCATCTGCTGCACTGGAGACATCACATACATGTGCAAATTATGAAAATCAACCTAGAAATTATTTGATTGTTAGATTTTATGCATCAGAAGTTAGTAAGCTGTTTTATGTAAAGTAATCTTATTAGCACTTAACACTATTTACTGCAAAAAGTAATATTACAGTAACTAAATTACTAACACCGTTTATGCACAAGCGTTGCGTGTCGTTTTTATTTCTATCTCCAGCATAAACCAGCAACATGAGCTCTTTCTGTGTCGGTGTGGGTGGCTCTTAAAAGAGCCGTTGGGTTTGTTCTGATTGAAGGCGTTTATCCTCCGAAGCCGTACAAGGTGCGTCCCTGTCGTTTGAGCGCGTACACGACGTCCATGGCGGTGACGGTCTTTCTCTTGGCGTGCTCGGTGTAGGTGACGGCGTCGCGGATAACGTTCTCCAGGAACACCTTCAACACCCCGCGGGTCTCCTCGTAGATCAGACCGGAGATGCGCTTGACGCCGCCGCGGCGCGCCAGACGACGAATGGCGGGTTTGGTGATTCCCTGGATGTTATCGCGCAGCACTTTCCGGTGACGCTTAGCGCCTCCTTTCCCGAGTCCTTTCCCGCCTTTGCCTCTTCCAGACATGATTCAGATGCTTCTTGTTTCAATCTAAGCGACGAATAAGAATAAGGCGCAAGTGCTCCAGGGAGGCCTTTTAGAGTTGCTTACAGGACCTAACTGAAACCAGCTCCGCGTCACATGACTCGCCCCTCCCCCGCTAGTTCCAGCACGAAATGTGGTTTAACCCCAACCCTGATCTAACAATGTTTGTGCATTGTTTCGTATTAAAATGCATGTTTTATAAGATTCATTTGACAAATATACTTTATTGCATAATATCTAAATAATATTTAAATGTACGCCTTTGACAGACCAGCGACTTGCAGATCATCATTATCTTTGTCTAGAACCACAAGCAATTACGTGCATTTACTGTTATAATATTCACCAGCATTTTGTGTGTATATGTATACAGTTGTGCTCAAAATTATCCATACCCTTCGTAAATGTGATCAAAGAAGACTGTGAAAATAAATCTGCATTGTTTATCCATTTGATATTTCATTTAACCCTGGAGAACCCACGGGGTCAAATTTGGCCGCTGTTAATTGCTGCTACCCAAAATAAAAAAAAATTAAAAATTTTGTCAAATTTAAAAGTGCCACTTCTGGCCCCTGCATAGAGACACCTAGTGGATGAATATTGAACTCACAAGTGCCAAAGTAGTAGTAACAAGATGGCTGACCACATGCTGTTTTGTTGAGCTGGAAACCTACCCAAACAAAATCGTCTTCTCAGCAAACCAGCGGTTGGTAAAATTGTGTATTTTTGTTAATCTATTTAGTATTAGCTTGCAGAATGCCTAGAAGTACGTTTTATATAATTTTTGGATAAATTAGCAACTCTGAGCTAGTTAAAAAAAACTATGGGCCAAAAATGACCCTCTGGGTGTATGGGTTAAAAAACTGGGTCAAAAATGACCCTTTGGTTCTTTGAGTGACTTCATTGGATAATGGTGACAGTCCTGTATTTGGCTAAAGCCTTGAAATAAATTAATTTGTATAATATATTTTACTAAGTTACCTCAGTAGTACAGGGCCAGAGACTAATAAAGTAGTATATCTTTTCAGGGAGTATGGCCGCTCCCTTTTCAGGACAGGGAAAGCAACAGAGAAAGATCACTGTAAGACAAGTATTGGAGCAACTTGAAGCTGATGATAGTGACTTTGGCCCTGAATTGGACAGCGATAGCGATTCTGATGAATTGTTTAAACCGCATGAAAGGGATGGCGGTGAATCTTCTGCCCAAGACAGTGACTCGTCCAATGACTCCTCCAGCGATGAAGATGTGCCGTCTGCCGAGACTGCTAGCCCACAGATGGAGCCAAATCGTGCCGCAAAAATTTACAGTTGGCGAAAGAAAGGCTGTGAGTTGCCTGACGTGAACTTTCAAGGTGAACAGTTTGAGTCGTACCAGGATTAGAGCCCTGCACGGGCCTAAAATTTAGGCCCTAGCCCGGCCCTGGCCCGAGACGCTGAGGCCCTAGCCCGGCCCGTGTCCGACAGCTCATCAGAATTCTCGGCCCGAGTCCGACCCGAGCCCGTCTCTTTTCCCCCTTCTCCCAAAACAGCTTATCTACTACCGTTTCAGCTATTAAAATAGTTCAGTTTTGTATGAAATGGCAAAGTGATTGTAATTCGTTTAGTTATTTTATTAAGTTAATTTAGAAAAACGTTTGGAGCATTTTTTTTTTTTATTCGTTAAATGTAAGTTTTTGTTTTTTAAAGTTACGACCAAGCGACCAGCGGCAGACAGCGAATTGATCATAGCATACGTTTGATAAATTTAGCTTTCTCAAATCATCACGACTTCTCTAAAATTAAATCTATAATTATAAAACAGCTCCACAATGTTAGTTTAAACGCTTGAGCTAGATTAATGTGCACTGATGCATATCCAGTAGTGTGTGCAGAGAATGGAAGCTGAAGCGCGCTTTACTGGACGCGCCAGAGCGATCACTTGCTTTGGAAACATTTCGAAATAAGCTGTCATGTTTGCTCATAAACGTAAGAGTAAAAGGCTACGTTGTTCGGAACCGTAAAGGGTCTACTTTTATTTGCCTGCACTCACAATATCAACAAAACGTGCTTTCATAAAAAAAAAAAAAAAAAACAGTTTCGGTTTTGAGCAATCGGAGCGCTTCTGAAAAACCGAAACACAGCATATACTTGCCTCACTGACTTGATAAATATAGTATCTATAGAAAGCTTTGAATAACTACTTTAAAACGAAATAATTTGAATCGAAAACAAAAACTCTTTCATTATAAAATCCCTAAAGATGCATTTCTCTCTAAAGGCACATCCAGTGAGGAGATGGCGTGGATCATCATCAAATGCATGGCTGATCAAAAATGCAGCTTTTCCTGAAGCATTGGGAACTTTTTGTAATTCCACGCTCCAACTTCTCCCTGATGCTCTGCATGGTCACTTGTATGCTAATGTGTGCGTATGCGTTGCGTATTGCTTAGGCGATGTATAATATTTATAAAATAATCAGTATTTAATTAGCCATGTGTGCTCTGCGCGTATATGGGCACAATAAAAGGAAAGAAGCTAAATGAGCCCGAGCCCGACCTGTAAAAAAAAAAAATGGCCCGAGCCCGGCCCGAATGGACTCGGCGTGTCGGGACCCGACGGGCTTGCAGACCTCTAACCAGGATGACACGACAGACACGCCACTGGTTTACTTTCGACGCTTTGTTTCTTGGGTTCTCCAGGGTTAAAAAACAAATATTTTATTTTATTATTTTATTTTAAGGGGGCTAGTAGGAACATGAAGTTATCCAGCCTTGGCTTCCTGATTCCAGAGCGTGAAACTTCATAAAACTGGCTTTAAAGATTTGTATTTGTACAGAAAAATGAATTAGGATACTGGGAATCTGGAAATGAGATGTTTTAATGAAAATGATCTCAAACTTGATTTTTACCGCTATAGCCTATATTGATATTGTACTCTGCACTGTCTGCAGAAAGTGAGATGTCACGCCAAGGCAAAAGGCAGTAACTTCCACATTATAAACAATATTTGGGTTCTGATCACCATTTACAGAATCATTATAGTAACATCTGGATAAAATCTAGTGATCACTGGCATATAACATTACTATAACATCTAGTAATGTGATTCTTTTTTTCTTGTTTTTTTTCTGACCATAACAACCAGACAAAAAGTTAAACACGAGTGGATACCAGTTTGGAACCGATTTATTTGCAATGTTCGCTAACTAACATTAAAGGATGCAAGATAGCCTTGTTTTTACATCAAACTGAATTAAAATGACTTAAAGTGCTCAGAATTATTGTGAATTAAACATCTCCGATGAAGTTCATTGCAATAGATTTTAAAATTCACGAGTTACAAGAAAAGATAGAAAAAGGATTTAATTGCAAACAGTTATTGATTTTACGTGTGATACGCTGTCACGGCATTTGCCTTTTCCCCATGATACTTATATACACATGTTAAAGGAGGTCATAACGTCCCAAAATGATCAATGACTCATTTTAGACCAAAAACGAAGTTATGGTGTTTTGTCTTTGCATGGCAGCACTGCAACCAGGCACCTCAGCTTCACCCACGTCCCGCCTTTTTGCCCATTTTCGAGTATCCGGGAGTGACGCTCGGTGACGCGCTGCAAAGATGGCGGCGGTCGGCTCCGCCCACTTTAGGCTTCAAAAATGCTCTTCAGAAACCTACGAGTGACGTCACGGACACTAAGTCCATGTTGTTTACAGTCTATGCGTTTTTTTACAGTAAAAAGCGCTTTTTTAACAGTTACCCCATCTGTACGATGAAATACACAGCTGGATCTGTAATGTTGTGGGCCTATTTTTCTGCAGAGATCCTGGATATCTTGTTCAGACTCATGGCTTCATTCTATTAAATACCAATAAAAGCTTTCCATGACTCTCCATGATAACACTTTCTATGAAGAACATTTTTATAATACATTATGATGGTATTCTTAAGGCATTATAATGAATGTGTAATGCATTATAAAAAAAAAAAATAAATTTAAAAAACTTATCGTTTTATAAATAATCATAATAACAAATTATAGTAAAAATACTTTCACACATTCATCTGATCTGATCTTATGGCTGTTTGAGAGAATAAAAATATTACTATTATTATTACTATACTTATAAGTGGTCTTTGATTGCTTTAAGTAAAATAGCATAAGAACGATGGCAAGATATGAGACTTATAATACAATAAAATTACGAGAAATGTAATCCATTGTAACAAGTGGATGCAACATGTTCACGGTGTTATAAATCATCCTACTCATAAAAGCTATAACCACAAATAAGTAAATATAACACATTAAAACTGTTCTTATGAATATTAATACGATGAGCCTGATGACCTGAGACGAGTGGAGCGAACTGAAGAGAAGCAGCAGCATACAGCTGTGAATATGAAGGATCTGGAGAGATTCTGGATGAAGGAAGGGTCTCCTGTTCTCTGAACTCATCAGACATTAAAGAGAAAACTCAGCTGTTATTTTAGCAAAAGGAGATTGCAGAAATTATTGAATAAAAGGGTATGAATATTCATGACCAAAGTGGTTTAGTTTTAAATAATGGTAGATTTACTTTCACAGCCATTGTTTATATTTGCCAAACCAAGGGTATGAATACATTTGAGCACATCTAATACACACACACACACACACACGCACACACACATAACCTTTGTGATAAGGAACTAAAATAAATAAAATGGCACAAGATAAGACCCAGACTACATTCATTAAGCTCGTGAGCACAATTGTACTTGCTATAAGTTATATTTGGGTTCAGATACAGTGGAAACGGTCTCGTTCAGTGCGGTGTTGGTGGCTCTTAAAAGAGCCTTTGGGGTGCGGCTGCAGCGGCGGGTTTAAGCGCGCTCTCCGCGGATGCGGCGCGCCAGCTGGATGTCTTTGGGCATGATGGTGACTCTCTTGGCGTGGATGGCGCACAGGTTGGTGTCCTCAAACAGACCGACCAAATAAGCCTCGCTGGCCTCCTGCAGGGCCATGACGGCGGAGCTCTGGAAGCGCAGGTCCGTCTTGAAATCCTGCGCGATTTCTCGCACCAAGCGCTGGAAAGGCAGTTTGCGGATCAGCAGCTCGGTGGACTTCTGATAACGGCGGATCTCTCGGAGAGCCACGGTCCCGGGCCTGTAACGGTGGGGCTTCTTGACGCCGCCGGTGGCTGGGGCGCTCTTCCGGGCGGCTTTAGTAGCGAGCTGCTTCCTCGGGGCTTTGCCGCCGGTGGATTTACGAGCCGTCTGCTTGGTTCTTGCCATCGCGAAGATTAACCTCTTCCTCTGCTGCGAGTACGTAGAGAATATACTGCTCTTTATTCCGCGTCTGCTTTTAAACCCTCATAGGGTCACGAGCTTATGATGTCATAGAGGTTTGGCTTGTGATTGGCTGATGTGTAACGTCTGCTCATGACTGCTAGCCAATGACTGCGCAGCTTCTGTTTTCAAACGAGCGGTTTGTGTTTCCCGCTCAAAATGCTTTGTTCTGTTTATTAATTCAGTCATTCATTCATAAAACTTCTCATTAAAGCCTGAACTCACTGTACTTTTGTCTTACAGAACAGATGCTCCATCAGGATCCTCATACAGTCACTGTGAGCAACATAAAGCTCATGTAGGCTCTTTTTTAAACTTAATCCACAAGGCAGCAGTATAAAAATGTGCAATATGGTCTATAAAGGTTTATCTTTATCTGATCCAAACAGCAACATATTTGCCTGAGCACATGGATCACTTTTGAGCCTGGGCCCGGGTTACTTTTGAGGTCTGTACAAATATGACATAGGCTACATGTGTATGCACGCGATATCTATTCAAACTCAATCTTATTCCTGAATGATCATACCCGCCATGTCTATTAAACCTTTGAAATCACAATCATATTTGAAAATAAACCTGCTTTCGCACAGTCTCTGATCCAGAAAGAGCAGCTCATTATGCAAGCTTTGTGTCTGAAACAGCTTCACAGTATTGCAAACATGAAATAATAATGAAATCATTGGGATACAATCGTATAGTCTGGGTATAGACTGATGTTGTGGCAGCCACAATCAAAACCAGTAATTGACTTTTAGAACTAATGTTACGCTTCTAATAAAGATTATACTTTGTGTTTCATGCCATTATGTGTTTGATGTCAGAAATGTTGGATAAAAACAAGTCTTCATTCAATTATTTAAAATGATTTTTACATAATTCATTTAAATTAATAAATATTTTAAAGACTAGATGGCATTTTAGACCTTTATAAATGGATCATTTTATGACATTAAATAAAACATTGTCAGAAACTCAAGTAAAAGCCTACATATGTTGTTTGGTTGTCTAGTGTTTTGCTTTCAGAATCGAAGCCCAAACCCCAGAAGCATACATGAAGGATAACTTACCTGTACAGCAACAGTCAACTCCAACATTAATATTTGTCACGCAGTCAAACTTTTAGGCCACAAACACATAACGTTACTTAAAGACTCCTTACAAGTTTCCCACTAACGTTTTATTCATTAGTTATGAAAATTTATTTTGTGTAAAAATTTCCAGCCGTTGATTTTGTGTAGCTCCCCACATTATTATCGGTGTAATTATTCGGTTGATCTTTTTTTCTTATTTAAGAGTTTGTCAATGTTAAGTTAATTTAATAGAAAAGCGCTCTCTATCAGATGTAATGGGTGGCTCTGAAAAGAGCCTTTGTGTTGGAGAAGCAGACCGGACTCGTTTACTTGGCTTTGGCGGGTTTCTCGGTCTTCTTGGGCAGCAGCACGGCCTGGATGTTGGGCAGCACGCCGCCCTGAGCGATGGTCACTCCGCCCAGGAGTTTGTTCAGCTCCTCGTCGTTGCGCACCGCCAGCTGCAGGTGACGGGGGATGATGCGGGTCTTCTTGTTGTCCCTCGCGGCGTTTCCAGCCAGCTCCAGGATCTCAGCGGTGAGATACTCGAGCACAGCCGCCAGATAGACGGGAGCACCGGCACCGACGCGCTCTCCGTAGTTACCTTTGCGGAGAAGCCTGTGAACGCGACCGACGGGGAACTGCAGCCCTGCCCTGGACGACCGAGTCTTGGCCTTCGCTCTCGCTTTGCCGCCGGTTTTTCCTCTGCCACTCATTGTCGATTAGATAATATTATTACGTCTGTAAAGAGGAAATAATTAAAAACGAGATTTCTGTTATCGCTATATTTAAAAGAGCGTGCCAGTCGCTCATTGGTTTAGAGCCTTGTAAAATTTAAACCAATCACTGAACTTCCCTCCAACACAATCCGCCAAAGCCACGCCTCCACAGCTGCGACCCGGAGTGTGCTGCATTTAGACTAAACACACATGACAGATAATATTAAATAAATTGGGATGGGGTGCTGAATAAGTTTATATATATATATATATATATATATATATAAATGAACTAATTCAATTTAGATCGGTGACCCATTAAAGCTGTTTATATCAATAGACATGAATAAGTATTTTTTTTTTCTAAATTAGATTAAACTGTATTGTCATTACAAGTAACGTACAGAGCTAATGAAACGCACTTAGAATCTAACCAGAAGTGCAAGAATATAGTATTTTATACACAGATAAGTGCAGAGTAAGTGAAGCTATAACTTGTCTTATAGTATGTACAGTGGAGTTATATACAAAATTAAGCAGAGTATGTACAGAAAATGAATATGAGAGCTGTGTAGGGTTATATGTACAGTATGAACAGCAGCAATGAAGAACAATGGTAATAAATACAGTTGCTGTACAATATTGTTAAACAATGTATAGTCTAAGCAAAATATAACACCAATGCAGGTGCAAGATCAACATGTAAAACATTACCAGTCGAGGTAAACTCAGATACAGTCTTATAATAATTTACTTACATTTGCATTGTCATTTAGCAGATAATTTTTATCCAAAGCGAGTTACAAATGAGGACAATGGAAGCAATCAAAATCAACAAAAGAGCAATAATATGCAAGTGCTATCACAAGTCTGTTAGTATACATAGCAAGGTATTTATTTTTATAAAAAAGAAAAAAAAATGATATAATAGAAAAAAAAAATAATAGAGCAAGCTAGTGTTATTTTATTTGCTTTTGTAAAATTGTATAAGAATACAAACAGATAGAATACAAAGATAAGAGAAGCTTTTATATTTATATATATATATATATATATTTGTTTTGTTTTTCACTTCCACTAAGAGTCAAACTGCAGGTCTTTATTTTGCTCTTTCTTTAGAGTTTGTGTGTGGCTCTTAAAAGAGCCGTTGGGGAATAAAACAGAAGATGTTTATTTCTTCTTGGGAGCTGCTTTTTTAGGTTTAGCAGCTTTAGGTTTAGCGGCTTTAGGCTTTGCAGCTTTAGGCTTTGCAGCTTTAGGCTTCGCCGTCTTGGGTTTGGCAGTCTTGGCCTTTTTGGGGCTCTTGGCTGCTTTCTTGGGCGCCGCTGGCTTCTTCGCCTTCTTGGGGCTCTTCGTCGCCTTCTTAGCGGCGGCTGCGGCGGGTTTCTTGGGCGATTTCTTCGCGGCGGGCTTCTTCGCCGCTGCGCTCTTGGGCTTCTTGGCAGCAGCGGGTTTCTTGGCCGCGGGCTTCTTGGCTTTAGGAGCCGCTTTCTTCTTGGTCTCGGCTTGCTTCTTGCTGATCTTGAAGGAGCCGGAGGCGCCGGTCCCTTTGACCTGCAGCAGGGTGCCTTTAGTCACCAGGCTCTTGATGGCGAGCTTGACGCGGGAGTTGTTCTTCTCCACGTCGTAGCCGCCGGCGGCGAGAGCTTTCTTCAGCGCGGCGAGGGACACGCCGCTCCTCTCCTTGGACGCGGACACGGCTTTGACGATCAGCTCACCGACGCCTGGACCTGCTTTCTTGGCTTTGGCGGAGGACTTCTTCTTGGGCGCTTTGGCCGGCGGAGCGGCAGCAGCTGGAGCGGTTTCTGCCATTTCTCGGAGCGGATTTACAGGCTTTCAAACACTGACTTCAATGAGTGTCTGTCGCTCGCGCGGCGCCGCGCTCTTAAACAACACATGAGAACCTTACAGACTCAACCCGCCGCTCGGTGTCTGCGCGCCTCCGCGAGCCCCTCGCGCGTGTGTTTTCTTCTCCTACATTTAAGGACTAAACTCGAGTGCTAAAATAGTTTAGCGCAGCAGAAACACAGTGAACACCAGGCAGAGCTTCTTGGCTTTCTGTGGAGACTAAAATACGCGGCGAGGAGATGTTTGTTTTGCCCCGGTCAGACCAAACTCAAGCCGAGCATCAGCCACGGAACACAGCCGCGTGTAAATCTAATGCCTTGTTTAAGTGTAAAAGTCGATAAAAGATTAAAATCGTCCTCTTTGTGTTTCAGAAACAGTTTGAAAGTGAATATAATGAAATGATCATCAGTGAAGGGCGTGTGTAGTGTTTCGTACAGCTGCTGTTTTGGGCGGCTTGAAGCACAAACATCTGGAGGCTTCGAGACTGTTTGAGACTCATGTCTGGTCACCAGATATATAATAATAATAATAATAATAATAATACTATCTCAGTTCGGAAAGTTATGAATTAGTTTATACGAGTTTCATTTTCACTTTCAATTTTAATTTGAATTCATAGAATTAGCCACCATTTTGCCAAAACATAAATAGTTATTGAGATTGTTACAGCTGCACATTTTCTGATTTAGTTTCTGTGGTTTCTAGTCCACTCTTTCTTGAAGATGTAGCAGGCATGTCTTGTAATTATGTGTCTTGAATAAATATTGTCTGATTTGTTTGTACAACTTATTATTCTTTATATGAATGTCTTGGTTTCTTTATTCTTGTTTATCATTTTGTTTATCGAATTTAATATTAAATTTATTTTAGATAAATGTGTGTATCAAATATGATACAGTAGCTTTATAGGGTTATAGTGGTAATTCATCTAAAAGTTTTGCTATCACTGGTAGCCTGCCATTGACATTAGCCTAAGCTAACTTCTACTGTATATTATAGACCTGTTGCAGTTTTAAATAAATAAATAAAACCGTTTCTAATCATGTTGTGACATGGGTCTTCAGCTTTTAGACATGGCTGATGACAGCACAACAAATCAACCAACCCAGTATTGTGTGATAATTGTGATCATGTAAAAAGTTCATACATTTACCATATTTTTACCATAGTAACTGTTGCTCGACCATGTCATGTGTAGTCAATACACAGTAACTACAACATATACCATGCCTCTCATCACCGTAACTGTAGTTTTACTGTGGTATTTTTTGTAGGTATGGTAACCACAACATCTTTTCATGATTTTACCATAGTAAAGTAACTGTGTTTACTGTCTACTCTTTGTATGGGTTTAACACAGTAACTGTAGTTTTACTGTGGTATTTGTAGTTAAAGCACAATAACCACAACACGTACTATGAGTTTACCACAGTAAGCGTAGTTTTACTGTGGTATTTGTAGTTAAAACTCAATAACCACAACACATACTATGAGTTTACCACAGTAACCGTAGTTTCACTGTGGTATTTAAAGCACAATATCCACAACACGTACTATGAGTTTACAACACTACAGTAGCCGTTGTTTTACTGTGGTATTTGTAGATAAAGCATAGTTTTACTGTGGTATTTGTAGTTAAAGCACAATAACCACAACACGTACTATGAGTTTACCACAATAACCGTAGTTTTACTGTGGTATTTGTAGGTAAAGCAGAATAACCACAACACGTATGAGTTTACCACAGTAACCGTAGTTTTACTGTGGTATTTGTAGGTAAAGCACAATAACCACAACACCATGCTTTTACCACAGTAACTGCACTGTATACTATTTGTAAAGCAGTAACCACAATGCTTGCCATGCCTTTAATATGTTTTTTGAGAAGTAATTCAATATTTTTTTTCTGTCTTGCAGTTAACGCCAGATCACATACTCCAGCAGCTCTTTTAAGAAGCCATCTCTCTCTCTCTTTCTCTCTCTCTCTCTCTCTCTCTCTCTCTCAATTCAATTTAATTCAATATGTGCTTTATTGGCATGACAATTGTTACAATGTATTGCCAAAGCGTAGTGTTTACATTGAATCTAGAACAGATATATATGCAACAAAAACATGCATGTAGATACATTTAAAAAGTAGAACAAATCAACATTTTAGAATTCCATGAACAATTGAAAATTCAATGTTGTGTGTGTGTGTGTGTGTGTGTCTCTCTCTCTCTCTCTGATCTATGTCTTCACAAAAAACATATTAAAGGCGTGGCAAGCATTGTGGTTACTGCTTTACAAATAGTATACAGTGCAGTTACTGTGGTAAAAGCATGTTGTTGTGGTTATTGTGCTTTAACTACAAATGCCACAGTAAAACTATGCTTTATCTACAAATACCACAGTAAAACAACGGCTACTGTAGTGTTGTAAACTCATAGTAAGTGTTGTGGTTATTGTGCTTTAAATACCACAGTAAAACTACGGTTACTGTGGTAAACTCATAATACATGTTGTGGTTATTGAGTTTTAACTACAAATACCACAGTAAAACTACAGTTACGGTGATGAGAGACATGGTATATGTTGTAGTTAATGTGTATTGACTACACATGACATGGTCGAGCAACAGTTACTATGGTAAAAATATGGTAAATGTATGAACTTTTTACATGATCACAATTATCACACAATACTGGGTTGGTTGATTTGTTGTGCTGTCATCAGCCATGTCTAAAAGCTGAAGACCCATGTCACAACATGATTAGAAACGGTGTTATTTATTTATTTCTTTATTTAATACAGTTCAGGTACAGTAGTCTGACAGGTATCATTAAATGCACCATGTAATTAAGAAATGTACTAATCAAATGAAAATAAATAAATAAATAGCATATTATAATAGTATGAATAATATTGGTAGATTCTACTGATTCTCATATTAGGCTGCTGTACTAGAACTAGTATTGATACACATGCAATTTTTTCTCAGATGTTTTCATGCGATTGAGACAAAACCAACTGTTTATGTGAACCATGAGTGTTTTTGACAGTTGAAACACAATAAACTCTGGAGTAAGTTTAGCTGGGATGCGCACTCGTATGTCAAGAAGTTTAAACTGGCCAGGCGCACAGCCGCGTGTCTCTTACACAGTTTGGAAGCAGTTGAAATTAAAATAAACGAGTGTACGTTGAGCGAATAACTTGTAGTGATCTGCAGAAGAAGCAGCAATTATGAACAGCTGATTTGTATGGAGACATCTGATGGCCTATTTCTTATTCACAAATGAGTCGGGGACGTTTTTTAGCGAACCATACCTTTAGCCGAAAGGGAACCGTACTCAGCCCACGTCCCGAGATGGTCTCAGTTCGGTTAGCTTCTGAGGGGTTTGAGATCGTTTGGACTGTTTACATATGGGCCAGAAAATCACGTGAACTGCGCTCAGACCCCTGAAAAGGACCAAGTGTGAAAACACCCGAAGTCTGGGCTCTGACTAGGCCATGCAAGGACATTCACCTTTTTCTCCTTCAACCATTGTGTGCTCAGTTTTGCTGCGTGCTTTGGGTCATTGTCATGTTGGAAGGTAAACCTTCTTCCCATTGACAGCTTTCTGGCAGAGGGCATCAGATTTTAGTTTAGTTTATTTCATTTATTTAACAGGGACCATGCACAGCACAAGTGTTGTGCCAGAGTTAGCTATGAAGCTTGCATCTGCAGTCCCTGGAAGATATCATTACAAAATGTGACCCTGGAGCACAAAAGCAGTCATAAGTAGCACAGGTATATTTGTAGCAATAGCTAAAAATGCATTGTATGGGTCAAAATTATAGATTTTTCTTTGTATGCCAAAAATCATTAGGATATTAAATAAAGATCATGTTCCATGGAAATATTGTATAAATGTCCTACCTTAAATATATCAAAACTTCATTTTTGATTTGTAATATGCATTGCTAAGAACTTCATTTGGACAACTTTAAAGGTGATTTTCTCAATATTTGGATTTTTTTACACCCTCAGATTCCAGATTTTTCAAATAGTTGTATATCAGCCAAATATTGTCCTATCCTAACAAACTATACATCAAAAGCTTATTTATTCACCTTTATAAATCTCAATTAAAAAAAAAAAAAAAAAAGAAGACCCTTATGACTTGCTTTGTGCTCCAGGGTCACAAATTACAACACTCAATGGTGTAGTGCAGGGTATATATGATATATACCCATATACCCACCTCTAAATAAATAAATAAAGTCAGCATTGCGTATAGCCATTTCTAAATCCCTTCTAATGTTCATCATTCAGTAGTGTCTTGCATTAGCCAAAATCATGACAGTCCAGCACATGAGTGACTAATCCAATCTTTGCTGAATAAATGCTAATATTTCCTATAAACACCCAGTAAAAACAGTGATGTGACTATATTATTGATTATTTCACCGCCCCAGTCAGAGAAGATGCCGACAGTGACAGAGTGATTTTTGCAGTTAACGTGTCTTTTCCTCTCCACCTGTTGTTTTCTGACCCCGCTGACCTAATGAGCATTTTGCTGTCCAATGGTCATGCCTTAACTTTGCAATTTCTGTATGGCATTAGTTGTGAATATTTCTCAATGGGATAACATCTCAGTCTGAGTTAAATGTCTTTTTTGGCTCATTTTATCAGTAATAGAAAACCTGCCTAATAACTCTGCACACCTAAGGAGTTGTTTTCACTTCCAGCCTTCATGGACAATTATATATCACTTATAAATGATTAAATTCAAAATCAATAGTAGTTATTAAGATTGATGTGGTTTGGAATTGATAAAATGTGCTTTGAAAGAACAAAAAAATAATCAGAATATCAACGTATGCACGCAGTGTATTTGGAGCATTGGGATCGCTAGATGAGGGCTTAATGAACTCTTTTTTTTTGTGTGTGTGAAAAACTCAAATTAAATGAAAATCCACATTTTCACTAGTTTTGCGATAGATGCTATTTACACTAAGTGCAAATAGCTGTATATTATATTTACGCTATGTTAAAATAGCAGGATTTTCTGCTATTTATACTTATTGCAAATAGTGGTAATTATTTGCACCTCAGTATTGTAGTATTGAGTGCAAATTATAATTTTAATTCAAATTATTAAAAGGATGCCACCTCATTAAAGCCCTCCCTGCACCTACCCTATCCCTAGCCGATACTTTATTTTCAGCTTTTCAATTATTTCCTTTATTTTGATTCAAAATAAATGCCTTTCCGATGTGATAGACACGATATTTAAAAAAGGCAGATTCGAACCCTGGTTGATCGCGTCAAAAAAGAATATGGCATATATTATATAATATATACTTCATCGATGAGTTAAAGAACTGGACTGAGGCTCAGGATCACTGCAGGACATACTACTATGATTTAGCAACATTTGACAACAAAGAGGAACACAACCAAATCGTTCAAACTCTGGTGAGAGAGGGTTACGCTGACAACGTTTGGATAGGAATGTATGATGACCGCTACAGCTGGAGATGGTCCAATGGTGAAAAACACATGACATACACCAACTGGGCACAAAACGAACCGGACAGCTATCAATCAAAAGAGGCTTGTGCTGGTTTATCTAATACAGGATTTTGGATTGATCAGAAATGTGAACCTCTCTCTGATTTCTTGTGCTACAATGGTAATTAAATTTTCTTTTCTAACTTCACTAATTATATGTGCACTACTAGTCAATATAATAATAATATAATAATTCTCTCTGACCCTGGACCACAAAACCAGTCTTAAGTGTCAATTTTTCAAAATTGAGATTTATTTATGATAAATATGAGATATTTAGAATCTGATAAAATTTGGCCGAGATACAACTATTTGAAAATATGTAATCTGAGGGTGCATAAAATCTAAATATTGAGAAAATCACCTTTAAAGTTGTCCAAATAAAGTTCTTAGCAATGCATATTACTAATCAAAATGAAGTTTTGATACATTTATTGGTAAGAAATGTACAAAATATATTCATGGAACATGATCTTTACTTATTATCCTAATGATTTTTGGCATAAAATAAAAAAATATAATTTTGACCCATACAATGTTTTTTTGGCTATTGCTAAATGTACCCCAGCAACTTAAAACTGGTTTCGTGGTCCAGGGTCACACACACACACACACACACACATATATATATATATATATATATATTTTTTTTTTTTTTTTTACTGTTTAAAAAAGTTGCTTTATATTTGAATAGCTGCTAAACTGTAATTGATTTCTGTTGTCAAAGCTAAATATTCAGCCTTATTACTCCAGTCTTCAGTGTCACATGATCCTTCAGAAATCATTCTAATATGCTGATTTGCTGCTCAAGTATCGTGTAGTAGTAGTAGTAGTTGTTGTATCATCATCATCATCATTTAAAACAGTTATGTACATTGTTTTTTTTTTTTGCTTTTTTTTTCCTCGGGATTATTTGATGAATAGAAAGATCCGAAGACCAGCATTTATCTGACATAAAAAGCTTTTGTAACATTATACATTATAACATTCACATGTTTGGAGCCATTTAAAAAAAACAAAAACAAAAATTAACACTTTTATTTAGCAAAAATGCATTAAATTGATCGAAAGTGATGATAAATATATTTATTATGTTACAAAATATTAATATTTCAAGTGTGTTTTTTTTGCAGCAAATCAGAATATTAAAGTGTTTTCTGAAGGATCATGTGACTGAAGTGATGATGCTTACAATTCAGCTTTGAAATCACAGGAATAAATTACATTTTAAAATGTATTTTAATAGAAAACAGCTATTTGAAATAGTAAAAATATGTCCAAATGTTATTATTTTTTGCTGTATTTTGGATATTCATATATAACTAAATAAACAGAATATCTAAATTAACTATATGTCCTCAGCCACAAGCAATAAAACTGTCTTCATCCGAGAGAAGAAAAGTTGGAGAGACGCTTTAAACTACTGCAGACTGTTTCACACGGATCTGGCTACAATAGAAAACCAAGCTGAGAACACAAAACTAAAGCAGCTGCTGCTCAACAGTAACGAGGAATCAGCTTTCATGGGTTTATACAGAGACAGCTGGAAGTGGTCAGATCAGAGTAGCTCTGTATTCACGGCTTGGGGGACCCACGAACCCAATAATGGACGGGGAGTTGAATATTGTGCGCAACTGGATTTGCTATATAATCTATGGGCTGATGTATCATGTTCAAAGAAACTCAAATTTCTCTGTGGCACTGGTAAGAAAACCTCTTTGTTTGCTGTTGTTTACGTGATCCTACTACAGTGGCCACTGTTGCAAATGACTGATTTGATTATTTCAATCCCTGCAGCAAAGAAGATTCAAATACTGAAAATAAACATGCAGTCAACGATGAACCTTGATGTCAGTGATTTTAACAGCACCATTTTACAGCAGGTCAGTTTATGCACCCAATGTGGGGCAGGAGCGAGTATTTTTTTCAGTATGTTGAGTAATGTTCTTAAACAGTGTTCGAATGATGGCAACATAATTATGGGAGGTGACTGGAATTGTACTGAAGAATTTACCATTGACCGTATCAATGAAGAACCTCATTTGCAATCTTCATCTCAATTATCAAAAATAATTAAAGAGAGAGAACTTTTAGATATGTGGCGTATTAAACATCCACAAGTGAGAGAAAGAAAAATGTGTTGGTTTTAATGATTTTTTTTTTATCTGGTACTGCAAAATTAGCCATTTGGAAGACAAGGAACAATAAATTGTTGGGGCAAGGAGCAGTAAGTGTTGTACCCATGTTTTTGGGGCTTGTAGCATCTCGATTGAGAGTGGAGTATGCATACTAAAAGCTGATAGATTAATTGACAAAGTTTATGGAATTATGGGGAATAAATTAAGTATTATGTACATTGCATGATGATGAGTTTGTTTTGATGTTTTGAAAAAAAAGAAATGTTATCATATAATGTAAACTAATTGTAAAAATAAAGGTGAACTTAAAATTAAAAAAAAAAAAATCTCTCTCTCTCTCTTTTTCTTTCTTTCTCTTTCTCTGTGTGTCGCTGTCTCTCTCGCTCTCTTTCTAATAACTTCATTATTAACTGCATTAGTCTGCTATCAACGGCTCAAGCCTCCGTTATGGTTTAAAATGACATTTTGGAACTAGCAAAAGAGGCGTTGGATGAGATGCGGAAGAACGTCTCAGGTTACATATGTAACCATGGTTCCCTGAGTAGGGAACGAGACACTGTGTCTTCTAGGGGTACTCCAGAACTTACCTGTTAGGGGCCGGGCCTCCTGGACCCAGGGCAGAGCTCAAGGGCTTGGAATCAGAAGCAGAGATTCCTTTAAGGGGATATGACCAAGCACATAGGATAGTAACTCGGTCTTGGCCTGTCACCCAGGGGCTACTGCTTGCTCTGCATGAGCTTGCTGAAGGAACTGTCTCAACAGATCCTTGGTAGCAACACCCTGTTCAAGTCAGTATCACTGGGGATACATAAGTAGAGTGGGGTCCAAGGTGAAACCGGGGCCTGACCGACTCCAAAAAAGGGCACGAAGCCGCAGCGCGTAACCCATACCATACAGGATTTTAGAAAGACCGCAAAACACTTAGTGTGCGATCTTACCACAACGTGGCTTTCAGAAAGTGCACAGAGACTAGCGTGCCCACTTACCATAACATGGATTGTTCTGTAGAGCAGTGGTTTTCAAACTTTTTTCAGAGCGACCCTATTTTTGTCTTTTTAAATTGACGCGACCCATATATATATATATATATATATATATATATATATATATACAGTGTATATATATATATATATATGTATATATATTTATATAGAAAGAAAGAAGGAAGGAAGGAAGCAAAGACAACTGCGCTACAGACCGATCTCGAGTCCCACAGTAGAGCTCCGGAAGGATGTTCTGTTCCAAAATCAAATCACTGTCGGTGCTTCTGCAATTAGTGAAGGTGCTTGCCTTCATGCACATCTATTCTGACATATCATATTTTGTGCAGTCCATAGTTATGATTATCACAATGTCATTGCGATTTCGAGAGAATATGTGGATGTCACTTCCGAAAGTTTGTTGCAACTTAGTACGCCACATTGGTCCTCTTATCAGCATGAAAAAACAAACTTTTATTCAAATTCTGAATACAACAAAAAAAAAAAAATGCAAAGTGTGCTTCCTTAAAAAGCGGTCACATTTCAGTTTATCGCGATCTCTAATTCCGCTATAATCAAGGAATCTGTAAACACAGCACAGTTAATCTCTTATTTACATCACCTACACTTTGTTTATTATAATCTCTGGACTGAACAGAACACTCGCGTTCTGAGCGGTGAGTGGATTCTGACTCACTAAAGCTCCTCTGATTGGCCATTGCGTTCAACAGATATGTCTCTGATTTGCTACAATGTACAACGCTCCAAAAACAGAGCGCAAACACAAATACACATTTGATTCTGACCTGAGGCGGCTGCCGGTTACTTTTGTTTTGTTGTTTATGTTATTTAATTGCTTCTTTCCTGAGTCTTGAACTGGTTACATACGTTTTCCTTAAATCATCCTGGCGACCCATTTTTTAAGTCTCGCGACTCACCCGAGGGTCAAGACCCAGGGTTTGAAAACCACTGCTGAAGAGCAGAGGTCACAGAGCTCTAGAGGAGCGTAGAACCCAACTCTCAGCATGAGAAGGAACTCAGACGCTCAGATGGGAGTGGCATGCTCATAGGTGACCCTCTATGATAAGGGGAGCAATGCTAGCTCTACCAACAGGGAGAGCAACCCAAAAGGTTCTTCCACTGGGGGCATCCCCTCATAGCCGTTTTCACGCATCCCCTCAATGTTAGCATAACTGGTATGCTGAAACCTATGAATGCGAGAGGAAAACGGCTTTTTCCATTCTCTCTCAACCTCCGCATGGAGATCAGGAAGAAATGGGAGGCTCACTCGAGCTGGGGGGGCGCGTTCCATAAACTCCAACAGTTCGTCATACGCCGGGCAGGAGGATTGAGAGGCTCAGTCTAAACTTCATCGCCCTCAGACATCTCCTGCTCTTCCTGGGCATAACCCAGCAGAGCACTAGCCGCTGGATCAGACGATGTCAGAGAGATTGCATCATCGTCATCCAGCGACTCACCCTCGTTCGCGGCCGACGAGGGCGAGAAGGAAAGCCCCCTCTCTAACTCACCGGCCAGATCCACCTGCAATCCCCACAAGCTCATTCTCCATCATGCCTCGGCAACAGTGTGTCTTGAGCTGCGGGAAGCAGACAGCTGTCCCTCCTTCCTTGAATAGAGAGACAGACGAGAGCGGAGCTTTCTCATAGAAAAAAGCTCACAGTGCACGCAGATTGCCCCCTCGAGGAAATCGCGTGCGTGCTCCTCGCCCAAACAAAAGACGCAAAGATCGTGTGTGTCATCGGGTGTCAAATAACGAGGACACGGATGCACACATCTCTTAAACACCTTGCTAGTGCTCCCCATAGTTAACAATAGAAAATCTTTCTTACCAGTAGAATGCACGCTTCAAATAAAACAGTCATTGTAGACGAAGAAGAGAATGACGTATTTTCCCGACGCCCCTTTATACTGTGGTCGTGCAGGTAGTGATGTCATAGGCTGTCGCCGGCCAACATGTGGTGTTTTTGTATATATGTTTCAGACACGGGTCACGCTGACGGCGTTCCCCATAGCGACCCCTAGAGGACACAGTTCGAAGTTCCCTCGAAAGGGAAATAATCCTACTCACAATAGCGATTTAAGTAGAAAAACCGGACGAATCCCTTTAAAGATATCATCTGATCGATGTCTTGAGGTGTGGTAACCATAGTATAAGCAGAATAATTAACTCCGGGCCATTGAATTATTAGAAAAATAATGCACACCCGAGGTGTAACGGCCACTCCGCTTTGTATCGTGACCGCATCACCACCTCGGGTGTGCATTATTTTTCTAATAATTCAATGGCCCGTCATCAATTATTCCTTACAAATGTGTGTGTGTGTGTGTGTTTATGGCAATATTGCCATTAAGGTTTTTATTTATTTTTTATTTTATTTTATTCAATCAGTCTTTCTTTACTTTATATATTTAGCATCAAATAAACAATACAATGTTTTCATAGTAATACAACTGATGAAAGAAATAAGGTTTGTGTTATTCAGCAGAGATTTCAGGGTTTGTGTGAGTGAGTTAACTCATGTGTTCAATATCAGTTTACTCTGTGTAGGGTTTGATACATAAATATAATTTTAATTTAGCTCAAAGGGAATCATTTATGATTTTATAGGTAATTTGAACAGAATCACTGTTCTGCGGCTGATCACTGAGTCGGCAGCGATTCACTGAACGAGCCGTATAACATCAACTCTGCACTGGATATTAAAATCCAAAATATAGTGAAAACACTATTAATAAGCACAGTAACAAGATCGGCAGATTAAGACATTAACTTGTAAGCACAAAACACAAGATACTTCTCTTTGAATATAAATAAGACTTTATTTATATAAACCTAAGACATAAGCTAATCTAACATGAACACACGCATTCACACATTCACACGTTGCAGATAGAGAGAAAGGATGAGTTTAAGAGAATGAGAATGTGAAATCCCAAGTTTATAGCAATATGTGCTATTGCATAGACCTGAACAAACCATCAATCACGTAATTAACCTCGCATTGAGTTTCTCAATGAGGCTAAAATTTATATTAAATGCACCAGTTCAGTTAGAATCTGGAGTTGTTTTACTTGCGTTGCCTTGTGTTACAGGGATTCCCTTCTGTCTTCGTCGTCGTTGCAGGAAAGGGGTTTTCCGAGTTGGTGATTGGCTGGAAGTTCAGTAGTCTTTGAAGTGATGTCTTGGGAAGCCAATGGTTGGGCGTTGGCTGAGGATGGTCTTGAGTCAGTTGCTGGTTGAAGTTTGAAGCGGGTGCAGTCGGAGCTGGACTTTGCGGCAAACTTAACTTTTGAACACGAGACTCAACGGAAAGAAAAGAAACTAAAGTAAAAGAATAAAATGAGTAACGAGACTAGGTGGTTTTCCTCTCATCATGGTGTTAGTAGCAACTGGCCTGTAGGCCAGAGCACGCTCAAAGAGCGCTAAAACAGCGTCAAAACGCGGTGGCGAGAAGAAGAAGAGGAGAAGGGCAGAAGGAAGAAGGGAAGAAGGGGCGATTTGATGGTGTCCTGAGGTTTTAAACTCGGCTTTTTGGACACATCCCATCTGGTGTCTTGACCAATTAGATAGGCTATTATCTTAGCTAGGGTTGTTCCTTCCATCATAAATCAGCATGTTATCTGGTCATATGGTCTGACTTTTCACACTCTTGCAAAGTATAATTTCGGATGTGATTTCTATAACCAGAATATGATACATTTGACAAAGAATCAGTTGGAAGAAACGTTTCAAGCTAGAATTGTCAAGCTCATACATACCAAACATGAATAAACCTTAAAGTCATTCAATAGTTATTAAAAAGACATACATAATATGTGCTTAAAACATGATAGTCTAATGTGTGGTTACATACATAATATAGTGTTATGTCTAGCAATGTCCTTTAGGATGGTTTTATGTGCATATGAAAAGAAAGTCTCTGTATAGTTCTGTGGAGACCAAAAGACATGTTCTTTGGACAGAGGAATTTCAGTCTGGTTCTTTGTCTTCTATGTGTGGGGGAAAAGTCAATCTAAGGAAGCTTGTGATTTCTCTTGTGGAACACATGTGATGGCCATCTCTTTGACCATTAATCTTGATTATTTACCCCAAATTTGACGATCTCCTTCCTACGTTGGACTTATCAATAAGTGTTCTTTTGTCTTAAATGTTGCAAGCTGTTCTGGAAGAGGCTTGTTGGTTAGGCTTGCTCCAGAAATCGGAGATAGGAATCTTTACGATGTTGTCCTGTTCTCCTGGAATTTCAGCTCCTCATGTTTCGATGTTCTGAATGAATCTTAGTTTTGTCTGACTCGTTCTGACGCTACACTCTGCTTGGTTCATTTTGTGCTTAAAACAGGACACAAAGAGTTTATTTAAACTGTATTTCATAATCAAGTCATTAACCCACATTATTATTATTATTATTATTATTAATATTATATTATTATTTGTAGGTATCAGTGGAGTGAATGAGACTCATGTGTTCTGCAGTTCTGGTGAAAATGTCCGTCTGTCCTGTAATAATGCTCTTTCTGGCTGCACATCAACTACATGGATCTATAGCAGACATTCTGAGACAGTTGAACTGATTGCTGGAGGAATAAAGAAGAAAGACACAGAGAGACATGAGAGACTGAGTCTGGGCTCTGACTGCTCTCTGAACATCAAGAAAGTCACAAAAGAAGATTGTGGATTGTATTCCTGCCAACAATATGTGAAGGAAGTACAACAAGGACCTGGTTCATATGTTTATCTGCATGTTCTTCATGGTCAGTGTTTCTGTGAATATTATGATTATATGTTGAATTAAACAGTAATATTGTTGTTCCTGAAAAGACTGGAATCAGTCGTGTAATCTCTGTCTGATTTCTGTTTCAGTCTCTTCATCATCCTCACAGTCTGAGATCAGATCAGGCCGCTCTGTGACTCTCTCCTGTCAGTTATATTATGATATATTCACTTGTGATTATTTGGTTCGTTCTGAGGGAATTGATCTGATCTGGGTGAATCAGGCTGGTGTGAATCTGCAGACAGACTCCAGATTTCAGATATTCTCCTCAGAACAGTGTCTCAGCTCTCTGACTACAACACTCCTGAATGAAGATCACAACAGAGAGTGGAGATGTCAGGTTACACAGAGAAACCAGCTGAAGACCTCAGCCACATATACTGTCAAGTATTCAGGTAAGAAACTACATTTCTTTAAGCCCTTAACTGTCACAAGTTTACTTCAATATATTACGATTAAATCCTAATCGAATCAAGACAAACTATATATCATTGGAAAGGTCTAAGACTCCTAAATGGATATGTTGCCACCGTTTGTTATTAAAAAAAAAAAAACTGTAGGAACAGTAATAGATTCATTTATGACAAGAGTTTACTTTTTTGCCTATCACATGTTTTAGTAATCATCATAAATTATATATAATTTGAAAGCTTAAAACCTCAAAATTCAGCCTGCAAAAACTATTTTCAAATGGGACATTGCATTACCCTGGAAACGGTACTTTAAAATCTTCTAGCAGGCTCCTCCTCCTTAGTGTCATATTACAAAATGTATTGCTGTCTTTCAGAATCAAAACTTTTATAATCTTGACAAAATAAATATCGTTGGAAAGATCTGAGTCTCAACATTCCATATTTGGTGGTTATTTTTTGATAGAAGTAATGTTTAGAGAGAAATTTATACATTTGTGACAGAAAAAGGCATAAATAAATCAATGGAGTTTGAATGGCACCCAGTGGCTATTTGTGGTGTAATGCCTAAACAAAATTACATCATAACCTCAATTTATTTATTTATTTATTTAATATAAACTTCAAATTTGAAAGACACACACACACACAAGTTCTTATTTAGACACATGGCTTTAATTTTATATCAGTTTTTGATTAAAACCTATTTTGTCCAAAAATATTATTTTTTTATAAAATAGAAATAGTACAGTGCATTGTCTTTACAGTAAATTTAAACTTCTATAACTTTTATTTCAATTTAAACTTTAATTTTTGTTCTGCTGATTGTCGTCTTTAAAAAAGAGACCAACCTTAGGTCTGTGTTCCAAAGCGTTCATGAATTATAACAATTTAAGTTTGAGTACTGCACTTTATTGTCTATGTTCAAAAAAAAAAAAAAAAAAAAAAAAGGAGGGGGCAGTTAAGAGGTTAATCAATTTCAGGAGAATATATGTCATTGATTCAGGAGAAACTGAAGGTTTATGGTCTGCAGCTCACTGTGTTTCACTCTCATATACATGAGGTATAAATACCTTCATGTGTTTATTATTCACGTTTCTGATCAAAAGGGTTCCTCAGCAAATTGTTACTTCCATTATCAAAGATCATCAGTGATATCATCTCACCTCACATTTATACATTTGGCTGACTGTGTTTCTCCTCCTTGTGTGAGCTACAGCTGCCTGAGTCTTAGTCACAGCTTACATTCAGATTGTATATTTGGGGAAATAATAATAATAATAATAATTAATTAAGCTCTGAACATTCATCTTCTGCAGGTGTAAAGGATTCAACACTGATTCCAGTCAGCAGCTCAAACTCTGAGAAATCAAGCCAAACTACAGCAGCTCCTACAACACAAGGTACATGATCTCTGACACACTTCATCAGTCTTTTTATAATTAAATAATGCAGTTTAGCCAAATGGGGATACAATTAATCTGTATGTCTTGTATGGTTTTTGTATCTCTAAAATACCTACGGATCATTACCCCAAACACTGAGATGACTTCAGCTGCTCAGCTTCAGCTTTGCATGTCTTATTAATGTCACGTTATGTTTGAACTGAACTGATATTCATGATCCACAGAAGCAGCATCAGAAACTGTGTCCTCTATGACTGTTGGATCATTAATCAGAGGTATGGAATGGCTTTGCATGCACTGAAACTATCAAGGCAATAATTGTTCATTGTTAATAAGCAATTCACAGGTTCACAGATTCCTTCTCTTCTCTCTCTCTGTTCTGTCCTGCAGTGATTGTGATTATTGTTGAGATCGCAGTGTTTGCTGCTCCTACTGTGATTCTTCTTCAGATCATCTGTGTGAGAAGAGCTGGTGAGTTTTGAACATCACAGAACCTGAGGATTCACATCGATCTCTAACAATCTGAATCATTACAGTGCAAAGAAGATCAGTACAATTATTTATTTTTATTTATTTAGGAAGGAAGACCTCTCACCACCCGACGGAAATAGAGATGTCTACAGTATTACAATGAAATACCTTCTATAAATATAATATAAAGATTACAGCAAGATTTATTTTAATGTTTATGGATATTATAGATATTTGCTACAGCTTTGAATGTACAGCATTTTCCAGTACTGCATACTGTACAGACTGCTTTAATATGATATTAAATACAGTCATCATCAAAGCGAGACAGGCACCTTAATAAACATGTATGGTTATTTACACAGATATCATAATTACAATTTTATTTTTATCTTTAAAATAGAAAATAAAAATACAAAAACTTGCTGCATGCTCTCTTTCACGTCCTCTACATTCCTAACCCAGGACCGTCGGGTTACTTATTACTGATATCAACCCAAATTAGGTCAAATCAAGTCAGCTTCCTAACCCAGCAGTCTCAACAAAGCGTTTGGATTGAAACAATTACTAGCGTGTTTTATATTTGTAGGCTATAAAAAATTACACAGTGTATGTTTTTGCTAAATCGCTTGCAAATATAAGATTGTTGTTAGGTCATACAGTACATACCACATAATATTAGAATAGGTACCCCTTAGTGTCACGGGATGGGTCGAGAGATGAGGCGAGGACTCAAGTGCAGGAGAAAATGGGTCTTTTTAATAAAAGAGAAACAAAAAAGAACAAAAACCACCCCGAAGGGGAAAAACAGGCAGGCAGGCAGAGACCACAGTACATGTACACGAACTCACACACGACATGAACCATCCGACATTAAACAACGAAACATCACAGGACTGCAGACACCAGGAGACTATATGGGGAGCCAAACGAGGAGGACACAGGTGAAGTAAATGAAACAATAATGAGATAACAAGGAGGGTGGGGTGAGACAATAGACAGGAAAGCACATGGCACAAACAACAAACAATAAGCCATGTGCTAACACACACAGTGACATCTGGTGGCCAACCGGGGCACACCAGCAGGGCCGTGACACTTAGTTTCTAAATATTTACAGTATATATATATTTAATTTTACAGGTTATTACCCCTTTATTCCCCAAACTTAGCATATCATTCCCTTATACCTGCACGGAGGTACTGAATCACAATAATTACAAAAAAAGTTACACTGTAAATTATGTTTAATAAAAAAAAAATAATAATAATTACTGCAGTGTCAACAACTGCAAAGAATCAATTTGCTTTATAGTTCATAATGTCAGTCCTGTCATCCTGTCTCTTGTGTTTCCCCTTCTCTCGTGCCCATATTTTTTGGGGGGTAGGATGGTGGATGCTGCACACCCTTCCATGTAAAGTGTGTTGAGTACCCAGAAAAGCGCTATATAAATGTAACTTATTATCATGGGGTAGTTGTTGTTTAATAAAAGCCCGATATGCCCTGCACCTGAGTCCTTGTCTCATTCCTCAAAACAAGATGTGACATGGATATGATACATTTTTATTAATTTTAAATAAAACATTTCATTATTGAAAATACATGTCTATCTTGTCCCTGTCTATTTCAGATAATCAATTTTTAACCTCAGCTGAAATCTGCTTTGGTTGATGTCATATACTGTTCATTGAGGTACGATGTGCATTGCTTATGTCACATTTACAATTTGTGAATTTACTAATTGTATGTAAAAAATAAAAAATAAATAAAAAATACCTGAGATATCATGATGATGGCATAAATGTTGCCAAATTACAGTAAATCCGTGTGTGTGCTGTAAAACAACAAAACATGGAAAGGCCACAGTAAGCTGCTACTTCACAGCTCTTTAAATGTTATTTGCCAGCACCACCTTTGTTGACTCAGTTAGGCCTGGGAACAGAATGTCCTGTACATGCCAAACTACAACTTAAGAAAACATATGCAAATAGAAAAAAAAACACCAGCAAATTGAGAGCATTACTCACAACACAACCAAATACAGAAAAGCACTGCAAGGAGCACAGAACACAATGGAAATGTTACAAGGGGACCATGGTTTAATTCCAAAGTTCTAGCATGAAACTCTAGGGGCCCTATTTCAATGATCTAAGCACATAGTCTAAAGCGCACGGCGCAGGTGCACTTAGAGCGGGTCCGAATCCACTTTTGCTAGTATAACGACTGGAAAAATGGTCGGTGCGCATGGTCTAAAATGGTTATCCCTATTCTCTTAATGATTAAAGGGTGTGTTTTGGGTAAACCATTCCCTTCAACAATTCAGATTCGTTATTTACACGGTGGAATTTTGCACCAAGAATGAACACGTCTCCAGAGAGGAAACGGAGCTGCTCGTGCGTGAGCAAATAGGTAGCCTAATTCTGATACATGCAATGATATCCATTATGTCTGTAACGTAGCCAACGAGACGTGAGACATGCGGATCCATGTGTGAGCTTTATTACAAAGGCGTGGTCGGAAAACAAGCAAGGGTCAAGCAGTGGCAAACGGGTATATCACAGGCAAGGCAAAGAGTCATCCAAAACGGGCAAGGGTCAGTTGACAGCAACAGTATCCAAAGGGGCTTGACAAGAGAGGTAAGCCATAGGCCACTATTGTTAAGCCGGTCGGTGTGGTAGCCCAGGCTCACATAGCCATAGGCCACTAGCGATAATCTGGCTGGCGTGGTAGCCCATGCACACATAGTCATAGGGCACTAGTGTTAAAGGGTTACTCCACCCCAAAATGAAAATTTGGTCATTAATTACTCACCTTCATGTCATTCCAAACCTGTAAGACCTCTGTACATCTTCGGAACACAAATAAAGATATTTTTGATGCATTCTGATGCGTGTGTGACCCTACGCAAACAGGGTACGCTGTTCTGTGTCAGCCACACCACATGGACACATTTTCTACGTCACTTACGCTTTGATTTGAACGAAAACAGCATGTCCATGTGGTGTGGCTGACACAGAACAGCGTACACTGTTTCCGTTCAGTGGATACTCTCCAAAACCCCTGATGTCACATGGATTATTTTACCGATCTCCTTGCTATGTTTCTGGACATTGATCGTGTTCATTACGTTGCTGTCTATGGTAGGGTCACACATTGTGTGTTTGTGTAGTTAACCATATTTGATAAGATTCAGGGCAGAACCTGGCAACCTTGAAGTACAGATAAATGTTCTCTGTGTATGTGTGTGAATGTCTATCTTTGCAGCTAGATGCAGAGAGAGCCCTAGGACGAAACTGTCATTTGCCGTCACCCTGATGTCCAGGGTAACAGATATACGTCTCTGGAGAGACCTATTGCATCTGACCTCTAATCATTTGTCACCAAATGAATCACTAGAAGATATGCTTTGAGTTTTATGTCCATGTGTGGAGATTTTCTTAGTTTATCTATGTTTCGACCAACCAGAATCTTGCTTACCTATGTATTGACGTAATTAGTGACCTCTGTTAGAGTATAATTACTGGTGTCTTGAACATGTACGCAAAACGGCCTACAAACTCCATCGCGAGTCATGAAGCTGGCTTCTGCTGATGAAACTGCTAACTATTTTCTTCAGTACATTTTTATTTAATTGATCGCATCTCTAAATCTTGGTCTTCATTCAACACACCTGGTCCTTGGGTTTAACTGTAAATTCCCCTACAAGGGTCTCACCTCAGTTGTGATATCTAGGGTGGAAGATAGCACTGGTAATTCACTCCCTCCACTACAATTCAGGACCTGCAGGACCTGAGATTTGGACCTGCAATCTTCGGGTTACACGTCTGACTCTCTAACCATTAGGCCCAGACTATCCTAAAAATATTTATGTTTTCACTATGTCCATATTTTCTTTCTACACTGTAAGCTTCTGTCGCCAAGTCAAATTCCTTGTGTGTGTAAACATAATTGGTAATAAAGCTCTTTCTGACTTCTGACTTCATCTTCATCTTTTACTGGACTTAAATGGAACAAATACACAATTTCTTACCAAGAGTTGCTGAGCATGAATAGGATGACTATATGGCCCATTTTTACAAATATCCAAGTTTTGGGTGTTTGCACTTTGCAGATCGATTATTGTACGACATTCGCGAGAGCTATAGAGAACAGAACAGACAGCTCCTTATGCTTTTGAATCGCTCTCATGGTTCTTTGATGTCATGCAAAAATCGGTCTGCACAGCACTGCTTCAAGTCAAACAAACACACCTGATGTGCTCATATTTGCATCACTTTGATCTTTCTCTGCAGATCCCACCTTATAGATTCAACGTGCCACGATTGGTCAATTGTGTACAATGCCTGCATGTTAATGGCAGTGGTGTATAAAGTACCTGAAAGCCGTACTTAAGTAAAAGTACAGATATCTTACCAGAAAATGACTTCGGTAGAAGTTGAAGTCACCGTTTAGAATATTACTTGAGTAAAAGTCTTAAAGTATGTGATATTTATTGTACTTAAATCTTAAATGTACTTAAGTATTGAAAGTAAAAGTACAAGTAAATGCAAAATGGAAAAGAAGCATATATATATATATATATATGTAAAACTCTTTCTTCCATTTTGTATTTTTGGGTAAGAATAAGCACTTCATCACGTTCTTAGTGTCTTTCATTCCAACATAAGAAAACATTTCTGGAATTTGTATCTGAAATAACATTTATATGTATTTACACAGTTAAATGTATCTCAGAGGGGACTTGGATGCATTTAAACTGCAGTTACAGATGCATAATTTTTTTTTTTTTAACTTAAAAGTTTGAATACTGATATTTTAAATATTTAGACATGAAAAAAAAACAGCCGAAATGTCAAATTAAAAATTGACACCAGTAGGTGTCAGCAAGTGACTGTTAATTAGTGAATCATTGAGATTCAACCAATTCATTCAAACGGCTGATTCATTCAGAAACACAGCATTTGACTGCCTGCATCCCAATGTGCATACTATCCATCCTAAATTATCTGTGATAGTAGTAATTTTCAATACTATTTAGGGCAGATAGGGTGGATAATATGCACATTGGGATGCAGGGTATGTGTCAATGAGTGAATCACTGAATCATTTTCGTTCAAAAAGCTGATTCATTCAATAAGTTAACACCGTCCATTGCTCAGAGACTCAAAACAGTGCTGTGATCTTTGTTTAGAAATATTTTAATTGGCAAAATTTAGCAAAAACAAGCAATATTATGTCTAAAATGTAAGTCACTTATTGCTTTACTGAACTTGTATAAAATGATTATTAAATGTGCTATGCTGATATCTGCAGAAAAATGGTACACTTTTTGTGATATAGATTAAGTTAACTATATTAAATTATATAAATATAAAAAGCATACAGAAGTGTTTAGCCGTCTATAATTTGAGTGAACGCCTCACTTATTTCTGGGACTTTTCCAAACTCCCTGAAAACTGCAGCTGTTAAGCCCCTTCTGAAAAAGCACAATCTTGATAACACCATATTGAGCAACTATAGACCAATATCAAATCTTCCTTTCATTGGTAAGATTATTGAAAAGGTAGTTTATAATCAGCTGAACAACTATTTAAACTCAAATGGATACCTGGACAATTTTCAATCTGGTTTCTGAGTGCATCACAGCACAGAGACAGCGCTTATTAAGATAATAAATGATATTCGCTTCAGTTCTGATTCTGGCAAAATATCAGTGCTGGTTCTACTAGATCTTAGTGCTGTGTTTGACACTGTTGATCATAACATACTTCTAGAGAGACTGGAAAACTGAGTCGAGCTTTCTGGGATGGTACTCAAATGGTTCAGGTCATACTTAAAAGGGAGAGGTTATTATGTGAGTATAGGAGTGCATAAGTCTAAGTGGATGTCCATGACATGCGGAGTCCCACAAGGCTCAATTCTTGCACCACTCTTGTTTTGCCTGTATGTGTCTTTTCCTCTCCACCTGTTTTTTCTGACCGTGCTGACCCAATGAGCATTTTGCTGCCCAATGGTCATGCCTTAACTTTGCTAATTCTATTATTGCATTAGTATTGCATCCTTCTCATGGGCATTTAATAATTTTTTTGAACTTTTATTCTTGAGTTCAATCTTTTTTTTGGCTCATTTTATCTGTAAAGGAAAACCTGCCTAATAATTCTGCACACCTGAAATAAGAAGTTTCTGACTATCAGCCTTCATGGACAATTATATATCACTTATAAATTATTAAATACAAAATCAATAGTAGTTCTTAAGATTGATGTGGTTTGGAATTGGTAAAATGTTCTTGGAAAAAAAATATGACCAGAATATCAACTTGCCTAATAATTCTGCACACAGTGTATTTTGTTATAAGTAACGAATGTGCTTCGGGGAAATGTATCAGAGTAAAAGTACACATTTTAATTAGGAAATGTAGTGGAGTAAAAGTAAAAGTTGGCTGAAATATAAAAACTCAAGTAAAGTACAGATACTCCCAAAAAATACTTAAGTATTGTAATGAAGTATTACATTACACCACTGGTTATTGGTCAAACACCTTTAGATGTTTTAGGCAATATAAAAATCCTGGTCAGGATGTGTCCCGTATAAATGGCACATATGGCCACCTTAACAATGAATCAAAAGGAGCATATTGCTCTATGAACTATATCACACAAAACATTTCCAAACGTGTTTTTGTACTTTATTCATGGTGTGAACACTTCCAAATTCAAGCGGATCCCCAAATTTTGGCCCAATTATTTATTTTCATTGAGCTATACTTTCACCACTTTCATTATTGTGTTGTTTCTAAGCTAAAAAGCAGGAAATAACACTTTCAACATTTCAGATCCGTTTTCCACTCCGGTCATTAGAGCCGATATGGCCGTTCATAACACAGCAAACGTTCTCCATTCAAATGTGTTTTAACTCTATAATATAAATTTGAACATCTACCTCCACTATTACCCAGTCTCTAGCCTATTGGTGTCCTAAAGACCCATAATGCATTGCGTTGCTGACATCATGATCCCATTCTCTGTTTGATTGTGTTGCAAGAATTTGCAGCATATTTATGTATTTGGTTGTGTTGTGAGTATTTGCAGCACATGTGTTGTTAAAAGTGTCTGATAAAGATCTTTTCTTAAATCGTTGGTATTTTATTTATTTATTTTTTATTTTTTTCAATTTGCATGAAGCCATTTCTCAGTACCAAGTGTGCAAGTTTGAACTTCACAAGTTTGACTCGGGAGTGCGGTCGGGTAATTCTTCAAATGGAACAGCAGCGTACTTGATAAAGTCAGTCAACTCTCCTTGGCTGCTTTTTATCCTCACAGTATGTATAACATGTATAATTACAATAAGATGAAATATGATATCACTGTGGCTAATTTCTAGTTTTCAAATGACAGCAGCAGTTTACAAACATCAGTCAGTCACACACACACACACACACACACACACACACACACACACACACACACACACACACACACACACACACACACACACACACACACACACACACACACACACACACACACACACACACACACACACACACACACACACACACACACACACACACACACACACACACACACACACACACACACACACACACACACACACACACACACACACACACACACACACACACACACACACACACACACAAATCTTGGGGTGATTCTGGAGACAGACCTTAGTTTTAGTAGTCATGTCAAAGCAGTAACTAAATCAGCATACTATCATCTCAAAAACATTGCAAGAATTAGATGTTTTGTTTCCAGTCAAGACTTGGAGAAACTTGTTCATGCCTTTATCACCAGCAGGGTGGATTATTGTACGACATTCGCGAGAGCTATAGAGAACAGAACAGACAGCTCCTTATGCTTTTGAATCGCTCTCATGGTTCTTTGATGTCATGCAAAATCGGTCTGCACAGCACTGCTTCAAGTCAAACAAACACACCTGATGTGCTCATATTTGCATCACTTTGATCTTTCTCTGCAGATCCCACCTTATAGATTCAACGTGCCACGATTGGTCAATTGTGTACAATGCCTGCATGTTAATGGCAGTGGTGTATAAAGTACCTGAAAGCCGTACTTAAGTAAAAGTACAGATATCTTACCAGAAAATGACTTGGTAGAAGTTGAAGTCACCGTTTAGAATATTACTTGAGTAAAAGTCTTAAAGTATGTGATATTTATTGTACTTAAATCTTAAATGTACTTAAGTATTGAAAGTAAAAGTACAAGTAAATGCAAAATGGAAAAGAAGCATATATATATATATATATATATGTAAAACTCTTTCTTCCATTTTGTATTTTTGGGTAAGAATAAGCACTTCATCACGTTCTTAGTGTCTTTCATTCCAACATAAGAAAACATTTCTGGAATTTGTATCTGAAATAACATTTATATGTATTTACACAGTTAAATGTATCTCAGAGGGACTTGGATGCATTTAAACTGCAGTTACAGATGCATAATTTTTTTAACTTAAAAGTTTGAATACTGATATTTTAAATATTTAGACATGAAAAAAAAACAGCCGAAATGTCAAATTAAAAATTGACACCAGTAGGTGTCAGCAAGTGACTGTTAATTAGTGAATCATTGAGATTCAACCAATTCATTCAAACGGCTGATTCATTCAGAAACACAGCATTTGACTGCCTGCATCCCAATGTGCATACTATCCATCCTAAATTATCTGTGATAGTAGTAATTTTCAATACTATTTAGGGCAGATAGGGTGGATAATATGCACATTGGGATGCAGGGTATGTGTCAATGAGTGAATCACTGAATCATTTGTATCAACTGATTCGTTCAAAAAGCTGATTCATTCAATAAGTTAACACCGTCCATTGCTCAGAGACTCAAAACAGTGCTGTGATCTTTGTTTAAAAATATTTTAATTGGCAAAATTGAGCAAAAACAAGCAATATTATGTCTAAAATGTAAGTCACTTATTTCTTTACTGAACTTGTATAAAATGATTATAAAATGTGTTATGCTGATATCTGCAGAAAAATTGTACTCTTTTTGTGATATAGATTAAGTTAACTATATTAAATTATATAAATATAAAAAAGCATACAGAAGTGTTTAGCCGTCTATAATTTGAGTGAACGCCTCACTTATTTCTGGGACTTTTCCAAACTCCCTGAAAACTGCAGCTGTTTAACCCCTTCTGAAAAAGTGCAATCTTGATAACACCATATTGAGCAACTATAGACCAATATCAAATCTTCCTTTCATTGGTAAGATTATTGAAAAGGTAGTTTATAATCAGCTGAACAACTATTTAAACTCAAATGGATACCTGGACAATTTTCAATCTGGTTTCTGAGTGCATCACAGCACAGAGACAGCGCTTATTAAGATAATAAATGATATTCGCTTCAGTTCTGATTCTGGCAAAATACCAGTGCTGGTACGACTAGATCTTAGTGTTGCATTTGACACTGTTGATCATAACATACTTCTAGAGAGACTGGAAAACTGGGTCGAGCTTTCTGGGATGGTACTCAAATGGTTCAGGTCATACTTAAAAGGGAGAGGTTATTATGTGAGTATAGGAGAGCATAAGTCTAAGTGGATGTCCATGACATGCGGAGTCCCACAAGGCTCAATTCTTGCACCACTCTTGTTTTGCCTGTATGTGTCTTTTCCTCTCCACCTGTTTTTTCTGACCGTGCTGACCCAATGAGCATTTTGCTGCCCAATGGTCATGCCTTAACTTTGCTAATTCTATTATTGCATTAGTATTGCATCCTTCTCATGGGCATTTAATAATTTTTTGAACTTTTATTCTTGAGTTCAATCTTTTTTGGCTCATTTTATCTGTAAAGGAAAACCTGCCTAATAATTCTGCACACCTGAAATAAGAAGTTTCTGACTATCAGCCTTCATGGACAATTATATATCACTTATAAATTATTAAATACAAAATCAATAGTAGTTATTAAGATTGATGTGGTTTGGAATTGGTAAAATGTTCTTGGAAAAAAAAAATATGACCAGAATATCAACTTGCCTAATAATTCTGCACACAGTGTATTTTGTTATAAGTAACGAATGTGCTTCGTGGAAATGTATCAGAGTAAAAGTACACATTTTAATTAGGAAATGTAGTGGAGTAAAAGTAAAAGTTGGCTGAAATATAAAAACTCAAGTAAAGTACAGATACTCCCAAAAAATACTTAAGTATTGTAATGAAGTATTACATTACACCACTGGTTATTGGTCAAACTACTTTAGATGTTTTAGGCAATATAAAAATCCTGGTCAGGATGTGTCCCGTATAAATGGCACATATGGCCACCTTAACAATTAATCAAAAGGAGCATATTGCTCTATGAACTATATCACACAAAACATTTCCAAACGTGTTTTTGTACTTTATTCATGGTGTGAACACTTCCAAATTCAAGCGGATCCCCAAATTTTGGCCCAATTATTTATTTTCATTGAGCTATACTTTCACCACTTTCATTATTGTGTTGTTTCTAAGCTAAAAAGCAGGAAATAGCACTTCATTTCAGATCCGTTTTCCACTCCGATCATTAGAGCCGATATGGCCGTTCATAACACAGCAAGCTTTCTCCATTCAAATGTGTTTTAATATAAATTTGAACATCTACCTCCACTATTACCCAGTCTCTAGCCTATTGGTGTCCTAAAGACCCATAATGCATTGCGTTGCTGACATCATGATCCCATTCTCTGTTTGATTGTGTTGCAAGAATTTGCAGCATATTTATGTATTTGGTTGTGTTGTGAGTATTTGCAGCACATGTGTTGTTAAAAGTGTCTGATAAAGATATTTTCTTAAATCGTTGGTGTTTTATTTATTTATTTTTTATTTTTTTCAATTTGCATGAAGCCATTTCTCAGTACCAAGTGTGCAAGTTTGGACTTCACAAGTTTGACTCGGGAGTGCGGTCGGGTAATTCTTCAAATGGAACAGCAGCGTACTTGATAAAGTCAGTCAACTCTCCTTGGCTGCTTTTTTATCCTCACAGTATGTATAACATGTATAATTACAATAAGATGAAATATGATATCACTGTGGCTAATTTCTAGTTTTCAAATGACAGCAGCAGTTTACAAACATCAGTCAGTCACACACACACACACACACACACAAACAAACAAAAGAGAGAATGGTGATATCATCATATAATAGGCTCAAACAAGCAATCAAGTAAGCAGAGATGAAACCATAATGTTGTTGTGAATAGGGTAGAGGGTAAAGAACAGAAATATAGCAAAACATATGAGAAATACAGAAATGTTTATTTGCCATAATTATTCAAAATCATGCGTGTAATTTTAAAATGAAAACATTTCGTTTTCATTTTAAAAATATAGAACATATTAATTTGTTTCTTATGAAATATGTCCACATATACTCTGATTATCTTCACTGTAATAAAATGAAATATGACAAAGTACAACTCTTTTTTTTTTTTAAAAGTCAGTTTTAATGAACAATAATCGCCATTATAAAAAAAATAAATAAAGACAAAAGCAAACAATTCAGTCAACAAAGTCAGCACTGTACTACAATTAAGTTAAGCAATTAAATATATAGAGTTATGAAACATAAGTTTGTGTTAGATATCCCAAAACAATTGTTATCCCATGTTTAACCACTAGAGACGTCAGAGCCAGCGGCAAATATCAGAAGCTGTAGCCGAGGTGAGGCTGCTCTCAGCGGGAAACATGAGCACTGAGCGCCCGGTGATCGCCTGGAGCTCACGTCTCCTAAATCAGTGAAGCAAATTTTCATCTTTATAAATAGATTGCATATTAGAGTTTTAAACAATAACATTCTCGCCTGAAATTGTCTTCAAACTACATTTCATGACACAATAACAGTGAGGTTTTGAAAATTATGCAGGTTTTCTCCTGTCAATTATGACATTAACGCTTGCTGGTTGGTGCAAAATGCATTCTCGGATATCAGGCTGCCTCAAGTTCGCACAAGTCACATCTTGATGCATCCTCGAGGATTTGGACTGTACTTGGCTAGATGTGAACTCTGAATTGGAAAAGTACTTGGGCGGCGACTGATGACGTTTCACAAGTACACAAGAACAGGCAAGAATGTATATTGAGAAGCGGCCTGCGTTTGAAAAATAAATATTTAAATTGTGCTTTTTCAGACACACTTAATATATTTAAACTATACTATATTAAGTGCATATTAAATGTATTATTTTGAAACAACTTTAAGTATATTAAGTGTATTTCAAGATATGTTTTAGTTCGATTTTAATCCATTTGCAATATATTTCATATATTGTGTTAAAATGGAATCACTTTAAGTATATTTAGTGCAATTTAAGTGTATTTCTTAATACATTTAAAATGTACTATTAATAATTCATGAACTACAGTTAGGGTAAATTTGAAGCATCCTTTTAATGTAATTCAAGTACATTTCAATTGTATTTCAGCTCATTAGAAATGCATTAGCATTACACTACTAGTATATCACTCATAAAAATGAACAAGGAAGGTTGTGCACTTTACATAATATATTTATATTCAGTTTACTTATAATAATTGTCTTTGTTGACTTGACATGTTTTTTTTAAGGTCCACGTAATTATGTCTCAACTTAACTGTACAAAATCCTAACGCGTTGTCTGAACACAAACCGTTTATGTTAAGTAAAAAAATCTTACATCCAGAGGGTGGCAGTATAGTGCGACGCCAACTGCCATGAAACCCCAAAGAAGAAGAAGAGCAAGACGTGTCAGACTACACACGCGCAAAGATTGCAAGAGGGTCTGGCTGCAGACATAGGGTGAATTCCAAACGGCTTTTTGTGCCAGGAAGGGGACGCCATTTGTAGGGACGTTCCAAACGAAAGTGAGCAACTGATTTCCTTCACTAACGGACTTATTCCAGAAGTCCGTTAGTGAAGGGAACATGCCATGGTCACTTTACGGAAGTGATTTCCGTTTGTGATCATGTGATCTTCACTTAGGAGATCTTGCCAAGCATTTTAAAGCAAAGTTTATTTTGAGAACAATATTAAATTGTTTTTTATTGTAAAATACCAATTACTCAATTGTTATTTGTTCAATCTCTTCATGCACTCACATGTTATGTAGAGGTATTAATAAAGACCATTCTCCTGATTCAGCTTCTCTTGATGTTACTAAATATTATATTGGTAAAAAATTGTTTTTCATTAAATCCCAAGAGTAATAATAGAGCTATTCGTACTCTTTTCCAAAGATAAATTGTTACTGTACCTTATGTTTTGTCTCATTGGACCTCTTTATTAAATGGAAAATTGATTTGCTGGAGAAAAGTGTGGTTGTTACCACAGAAATATTTTCTTAGAAATAAGATTAAAGAAGTTTCTTATAAGCTCATTCATAGATTTTATCCAGCAAATCATGATTAGACCTATGATTGATTATGGCAGCATAGTATATAGTTCGGCATCAATATCTATGTTAAAGAAAGTAAGTGGTATTCAATCTCAAGCACTAAGAATAGGAAGTGGGGCGTTTAGAACATCGCCAGTCTCAGTGATGCAGGTGGAAATGGCGGAGTTGCCTTTAGACCTCCGGAGACTTAAGTTAAAGATGGCATACTGGTGTTCTGTTAGGGGGCATAGAAACCCATCCAGTCAAAGATGTATTACAAAAATGTTGGGAATATGAGTGTGTAAATTATAGTAGTTTTGGATGGAATGCCGATGCAGATGCTAAGAAGATAGGAATTAATGATATAAAAATAAGCCCAACGGTAGCAATACCAATAATACCCCCTTGGCTGTTCCAAATGCCAATGGTAGATCTTTGCGTTTTGAAATAAACAAAAAGGAAAGGTGTATGCCTAAAGAAATAGTAGTGGATCAATATTTGAATACTATATTTCAATAGTATTCAAATGCACTTTTCACAGCTTGTAATATTTTTTACCAAACAAAACAAACACTCTTCCACTCATCTACCGTGCCGCCGTCTTCTTCGTTTTTTTGACGGATCGCAAAAAATTCGCCCACTACCGCCACCAGGAGCCCGAACCGATACTACAACCCCCTTGACATTAAACAAACCAATCAAAATCTTCTGTTGGTTTGTACAGCCCACTTGCAGCTTAAGTCCCACCCATTTGCAGCTGGCTCCGACCAGAGCATAGAGAGACAGAGTTGCGACAACGGAAGGATCATCACGTGATTCACGTAGACCCAGGGGCAGACTTAACCAATAAGCGAGGTAAGCTGCCGCTTAGGGCCCCGGGGAATCAGGGGGCCCCATCTGATATTGGCGAAACATATTTGCAGCATTGAGCAATGTAGCCGTTCACAGACATGTGCGCTGATGTGTTTAAACCAGAAGTGTTTAAGTTAGAATCCACTTACCGATCAAAATGCAGAGTTTTTGTCATGTGCAGAGTTCTGCAAGTTCGGGGAACATCTCATTATAACAAAATGTAGATACGATGTAAATAAGAGATTCAATGTGCAGTGTAGAGCTTGAGAACGTCTTGAGATCGCAATGAATTGAAGTGAGAGACAGCTATGAGGGAGCGCAATTTGCACGCATGCTAGGCTGTCTGACTGTTTCAGAACAGAGATATTCACCTCAGTAAAGAAAGTACTGTATTTCAAGTCACAATTTTATTTATCTTGATGTTTCAAAACATCAGCGAACTGCCGCGTACTCGTATAAATACATGAATGCAATGACTGGAGATTTCCCCTTAATAATAGGTTTGATTTTAGATTTGTTTCTCGGCAAAGCCTACAGTATGCCTTCAGAACACTTGGAATATATAATGAGTTGCCTGGGACAATTTTATGTGTGTAGAAATATTGGAAAGGTTTAATTTATTAAATGGACAAGTGCAAGGTTTATTTTTTTTTTTTTTTTTTTGGCTACTGTCTTCATTTGTAATCTCAGAAAATAAGGTAGCCAAATTTGGCTTTAGAACAGCATCAGGTTGACAAATTACTGGTTGTGACGGTACAAATAAACTATAAACTAGAGCGAGTGAGCAAAATGAGGGTTATAAACACTTGGAATATGGAATGAGTTGCATGGGATAGTTTTATGTTTATAAAAAGATTGAAATTGTTTTCGATTTATTAAATGGACAAGTGCACGCATTTTTCTTTTCTTTCTTTCTTTCTTTATTTATTTTTTGATCCGAAAAAAAAATAAGGTAACCTAATTTGGCTTTAGAACAGCAGCAAGTTGACTAATTACTGGTTGTAAAGGGATAAACTAAAAACTAGAGCGAGCAAGCAAAATAGGGGTTAAGCATAAAAGGACACATAATTATTGTATGGGGGCCCCATACCTGGAATTTGCTTAGGGCCCCCAAATTGCTAAGTCAGCCCCTGCGTAGACCTCAATAGTTCCAGGAAGTTAATAGCGGGCGATTGGAATGCATTGAGTTAGAGAGACAGAACTGCGATTTTTGGTAATTAGTAGACAATAAAATACTTTATTTACATTATTTATAAAATAATGTATACGTAGTGTATGTAGCTGTATCAGTATTGCTTTTAAAAGATAAAATCCGCTAATATTTGAGGATTAATGTGGTCAGCTATCCTTACCTGCCATGTTAACATATTTTAGGCTGACGTTACCATGGTAAAAGTCCATGTTTGCTATATAAACAACATCGTGGTCTTTTACCAAGGTAACTTCAGCCTCTCTGTATAAATATAGTTGTGTGTGTGTGTGTGTGTTTTCTAACAACTTTTATGTTAGTCAAGTGCAATCACAGCTTAATGTTCATTGTCGTTTTATTAATCTCATGGTGAATGTTAAGTTTGTTGTCTTTGAAAATCCATTCCAAATAAGTGAAGATATTTTAAGATTAAGTGGGAATTAATCTCTTTTAATGTTTTTGATTCTTGTTCACCCCTCCGTTATTAATACATAAATATATATTTGTAGTATATTCAAATTTAAAATTACTTAAAACAGTTTTACCCATTTAATCATATATTTTATGTATGTTAACTTTTGTTATGCACTTATTTACGTACTATAACGCATGCTGTCCTTGAACAGTCTCCACTATAGTTTGCTGTGCTGCATGGGAGCGCTCCAGTCACTCACAGAAAGGAGTGTGAATGTATGGTTTTTCTACTGACCTGGAGAGGAGAAAAAAAAAATTATGCATCAAGTTTTGTTCAATTCACATTTATTTGTATAGCACTTTTTATTACAAACATTGTTTCAAAGCAGTTTTACAGAAAATGAATGTTTCTACATTACAAATAAGAGTTCTGTTAACAGGTGTAACTGTGTCAAAGTAATGCTCATATGGCAGAAGTGTTCTAAAATTAGGCTTTACAAATCATGCAGTTAATTAATATCATGAGTTCAGAAATAATGAATAAATTAAAGCAATGGTTACGTGATTTGATCATGTTGATTACAATTCAATGAAAATTTAGCAGTCTTGTATGTTTATTCAGAGTAAGAGTCAGCTTCATCTAAAGCACTAGCGTAGCCAGAAATGTTTAAGTGGGTGGGCCTACATAAAACTGGGTGGGCCAGGTGTGTATATGAAAACTGCATGTCAAATTGCCAACAAAAAATACAGCACCAAGGTTCATTACACAGTACTTCTAAAGCATGCATTAACATTAGTAATTTGTTATATTAATGTTCATTTCAAAATTTACTAATAGGACATTATTAAAATTAGAAGTTGTATCTGTTAACATTTGCCTGAGCTGGTTAACAAAGATGAATAATCACGGTAACAAATGTACTGCTAATGTAAGTTAATGCATTAACTAACATTAACTAAAGGAAGTTTATTAAAAATCATTACCTCAGTGAGAAAAAACGGGGCTTCGCTGATGATTTCATAATCAAGCGTCTCTGTCAGTTCACGCGCATCGAGGACCGCAGAAATGTGCGCAGCTGCAAATTATGCAGTTTGTTGTGGCGACCAGGATCTAGCACAGTTATGTGTTTCTTTCCTCAGAGGACACATCTGTTTAGCGGATCAAACTGTACCTATGCTATGATGTTTCAAACACACTTGGTTCAGAAGTTTCCGATCGATAAATCCAGCGCCCTCAGGTGGTCTGTCGGGTTTCATTTGTAGACGGTCCGGATTTATTGCTAATACTTTTACTTTTTAAAATAATTTATCTGATTTATGTTTGCTTCACTAGGCTATTTTCAAATTTAACTTCACAAACGCGCGCATTTTACTATTATATCCTTACGTCATAAACATGGGTCGTAAACATAACATTGTGGGTGGGACTAACAGAAACAGACGAATCATCATTTTGACAAGCGTATGATATGCACCTATAGGAAGTAGGAACTAAGAAACGACCTGTAATTGATCATGAAAACAAGCGTTTAATATTGTTAATAAATAAAGTTACAGTGAAATAAGACGTTTATTAGTATTGTTTAAAAAATTATATCCATTTGGAAAATTACAAACTTCTCATTGGGTGGGCCACAGATGAAAGTGGGTGGGCCCGGGCCACCCGTAACTACGCGACTGATCTGAAGTCCTCTCAAGCAGATAGAAACATACATATTTTAGAAAATCATTTCTTACTTTAACACTAGATTTAGAAAGCAACTTAATTTAAACAGGTATAACTGTACTCATTGCCTATTAAACTTTATTACCTATTAAATGTCAATGAACACAACTTTATTTATAGAAACTACCCAGGTGAAAAATAAATATATTTAAATTGTGCTTTTTGAAATACACGTAATATATTTAAACTATACTATATTAAGTGCATATTAAATGTATTATTTTGAAACAACTTTAAGTATATTAAGTGTATTTCAAGATATGTTTAAGTTCGATTTTAATCTATTTGCAATATATTTCATATATTGTGTTAAAATGGAACCACTTTAAGTATATTTAGTGCAATTTAAGTGTATTTCTTAATACATTTAAAATGTACTTTTAATACTTCATGAACTACAGTTAGGGTAAATTTGAAGCATCATTTTAATGTACTTCAAGTACATTTAAATTGTATTTCAGCTCATTAGAAATGCATTAGCATTACACTACTAGTATAACACTCAAAAAAAAAATAACAAGGAAGGTTGTGCACTTTACATACTATATTTATATTCAGTTTACTTATAATAATTGTCTTTGTTGACTTGAAATGTTTTTTTTTTTTTTTTTTTTAAGGTCCACGTAATTATGTCTCAACTTACCTGTGCAAAATCCTAACACGTTGTCTGAACACAAACTATTTATGTTAAGTAAAAAAATTATTACATCCAGAGGGTGGCAGTATAGTGCGACGCCAACTGCCATGAAACCCCAAAGAAGAAGAAGAGCAAGATGCGTCAGACTACATACTATACGTCCTAAATAGTATTCGAAAATATAATTAGTATGTCCCAAATCATAGTATGTTTAAAAAAGTATGCCAAAGATTCCCGGATGGTCTACTACTTCCGGTTAGAATTCGAAGTGCAGATCGATGCACACTCTAACGGCTAATATTGCCCACAACACATTGCGCTGTGGACGCGGATTCAATCAGAACTACAAACACGTATAAAGTGTTAAAAAACTACAACCATGGCAGATATGCGTGACCGACGGACAGGTAGAGAAATAAACAAGTGAGTGATAAACAATCAATGTCTAACCCGATGAAAAAAAATATTTATTTAATGTTATCCACCTTATCCCAGCCAACATTTGTATGTGGGGCCCATGTAGGTTTTACATGGGCTGAAAAAGTGGGCCCAAAATGGGATTGTCCGTGGGTTCCATAATGGCCCAATGCCAATTGCCCACATGGATTTCATGTGGGATTGTACTTGCCAACAGGTGGGCCCCAACTGGGCAACATGCACAAGACCCATCTTGGCCCCAGCTTTATATTTTATGGGCGTACTACAGAGTTACTACATGGGCTGAAATATGGGTTGTAAGTGGGTTTGTCCACGGGTTCCATTTTGGCCCCATGCAACTTATCCATGTGGGTTTTATGCAGGATTTCACTGGGTTTTAGGTGGGGCCCAACTAGGGATCATATGCAAAACCTATCTGGGTGTTAGGGCGGGCCCAACAAGACAATATGCTTAATTTCAAATTTATTGAAACTACCCATCATATTATGCTATATTCTGATACCTAATTGTTAAAATTAATGTAACTGTTAAAGTTAACACACATTTTGAACCTGTATTTGAACCAGTGTTTACTGAAAGCTTTGAACATTTGCACAAGAAAAAAAAAAAAATAAAAAACTGGGGACAGTTAGAAGCAGCAGCAACTATACATTTTTCAATACTGCTTACACTGCAGACAGACATTTGTGCATTCTAGACACCCTCAGTCCTCCTCTGTCTCTTGTACCAATTTTGAGAGTTCCCCCTCAGCTTCTTGCCGGTTGACCTTTGACATCAGTGCAGTCTTCTAAAGAGCCTCTGCAAAACACATATTTATTATTATTTTTTAGATATACAGCTATACAAGATAACATTAAATTAGCACTTTTGTGCTTAGCTGAATCATGGTTATGCTAAAATGATTTAAAAAAAAGAAAGGATATTTTAACATTTTTCAGGAAGATGATGTATGAGGATGCTGCCCTCCCCTACAGTAAGGAAAACAACAGAGTAAAAACCAAAGTGTTTATGCCATTCAACTTTTTTAGGATGTGTTTAGTAAACGTGAAATATTATGCTACTTACCATAAATATATGTATATATAAATATATGGTATATGAAATAACTTATACATAGGATAAGAAAAAACTTCAATTGGAATGGTCAATGTATTGGAATATTACTGGAAGGGCAAATTAACAGATAATTACTGTTTATTTATTCAGACAATTCTGATTTCAATTTGTAATCACAAAATCAGCTTATAATGTATGCATATGCAATTTAGATATTTTTCTGTTAGGTAGTTTCTCGTGTTCAGATTATCTGACATGGACGGAATAGATCGACAAAATAATGCATAATACGTTTTTTTATTTTTATTTTTTATTTTTTTTGTGAGGCACCATTGACCACCACAGTTTGAAAAAAATAATATGACGTCCATGGTACCCCACAACCGTTTTCAAAATAGCTTTTGTGTTGAGCAGAATAATGAAATTCATACAGGTTTGGAGCAACTTGAGGGTGATTAAATGACGACATAAGTTAGAGCTGCATGATTCTGGATGCATAGAGAATTCCAATTTTTTTAGTTTCAGAAATCACGATTCTGAACAGACAACTAAAAATAAAATGTAATTTACTAGAAGTTCTGACAAAATGTTAATGGCTGCAGTCTAGGGGTGGGCGATATGGAAAAAAATATCATATCACAATTTTTTTTTTTTAGAAATATCACGGTTCACGATTTAATCACGATTCTTTGTCATGTCGGTTTTACTATTTTGCAAGTTATCTGAGCATTACAGCCAAACTAATTTCCCTATTATAAAGACAAAGCCTTTCAAAGTAACAAAAAAAAAAAAAAAAAGAAGAAAAAAAAGAATGGTAGATATTTAGGCCAAAGTGGGTGAAGATAAAAATCTTTTTCATTATATTATCTTTCTTATTAAAAAAATAAGAACAAATATACACATTACAAATACACATAGAATACAAATAAAACAAACAGTGCTTTATTTTCAGGTACAAAAGGTGTATTTAGCATGAATGAACAAATATAAAATAAAACACTATATAGACTGATTCCTAAAGCAATGTATTAAAGTGTTTCAGTCAGGAGTAGTGAGTGATTTTTCTCTTTGCATTTTGTTGTTTTATTAACGATAAAGGAATAGTTCACGCAAAAACAACAATTCTGTCATCTGTCTGTCAATTCTGTCAAAGTGTTTTATTTTTATACCATCATTTACTCAAAATTAGTTTTAAACCTGAGTGAGTTTCTTTCTTCTGCTGGACATAAATGCTATTTTGAAGAACGTGGGAAAACCAAACAGTTGCTGCTCCACAGTGACTTACATATGATTTGTTTTTTTCCTTCTATCAAAGTCAATGTGGACCAGCAACAGGTTGGTTAACCACATTCTTCAAAATATCTTCTTTTGTGTTCAGCACAAGAAATAAATTAATACAGGTTTGGGACAACATGTGAGTGAGTAAATAATGACAGAAATTAAATTTTAGGGTGAACTATCCCTTTAATGACAGTCGGCTGTCCCTTTAAGACCCTGAACGCATCTACTGTAATATACAGCACGCATCAGTTTCTCTATCGTCTGTTTACTTTAATTTTAGACATAACCAACTGTAAACCTTGTGTGTTTTGACAGTATTAGTGCAAGAGATAACTTAGTTCAGTAATCAGGCGCTGTTAGACAGGCTTTTTAGCGCGCGTGCTCATGGTGTATGCGCTCTTTAAAAGCGCACGTCTGACCAGCGCGCGAACGAAATATTTAACTGGCAAGGCTTGTATGCAAATAATGTATTTTTGCGATCGCGAATAAGTGCAGTGTCCCCAGCAGGCACCGGATGTCAATATAACGTCAGGTTGACGTTGGACTCCAACGTCGGAGAGACGTTGTATTTTGGTTGAAAATGAAAATCGGGTTGACGTCAGAAACCAAAGTTAAATTGATTTCAACGTTGGACAGACATTGCATTACATCCCTATTGAAACTGGCCATTACCACATTTGTCAACCTGTGAACACAAAAGGAAGAGGAGTTAAATGTCCAAATAATTGATTATACATTACACATTATGAACCGCTTGTTATAGTTTGTGTCAAGTTTGTCATATCTAATGTAGAAGTCACATTGGTTCTACTGTGGTGCTAGACGGAAGATCATGGGCCCACCCAAACTGCTAGGTTTTTATCTTCTGGAGACACAACTGATATCACGCAATTTCTAAACCTAAAACCTTCCTGATGTTGATGCTAAAAGGCAGTGAGGATGTGAACACATCTCTTAACATTTACTTGGGTCTGTTGCATGTACACAAAAGAGAGAACAAAGAACAACTGACTGAGCAAATTATAACTATTACAGGTGCTGGTCATATAATTAGAATATCATCAAAAAGTTTATTTATTTCACTAATTCCATTCAAAAAGTGAAACTTGTATATTAGATTCATTCATTACACACAGACTGATATATTTCAAATGTTTATTTCTTTTAATTTTGATGATTAGAGCTTACAGCTCATGAAAGTCAAAAATCAGTATCTCAAAATATTAGAATATTTACATTTGAGTTTGAATAAATGACCATCCCTACAGTATAAATTCTGGGTATCTCTTATTCTTTGAAACCACAATAGTGGGGAAGACTGCTGACTTGGCAATGATCCAGAAGACGGACATTGAACAAGTCACAGAAGGTCATTACTGAAAGGTGTGGCTGTTTACAGAGTGCTGTATCAAAGCATATTAAATGCAAATTTGACTGGAAGGAAGTATTTGGGTAGGAAAAGGTGCACAAGCAACAGGGATGACTGCAAGCTTGAGAATACAGTCAAGCAAAGCCGATTCAAACACTTGTGAGAGCTTCACAAGGAGAGAACTGAAGCTGGAGTCAGTGCATCAAGAGTCACCACGCTCAGACGTCTTCAGGAAAAGGGCTACCAAGCCACTTCTGAACCAGAGACAACGTCAGAAGCATCTTAACTGGGCTGTGGAGAAAAAGAACTGGACTGTTGCTCAGTGGTCCAAAGTCCTCTTTTCAGATGAAAGTAAATTTTACATTTCATTTGGAAATCAAGGTCCCAGAGTCTGAAGGAAGAGTGGAGAGGCACAGAATCCATGTTGCTTGAAGTCCAGTGTGAAGTTTGCACAGTCAGTGATGATTTGGGCTGCCATGTCATCTGCTGGTGTTGGTCCACTGTGTTTTCTGAAGTCCACAGTCAACGCAGCCATCTACCAGGAAATTTTAGAGCACTTCATGCTTCCTTCTGTTGACAAGCTTTATGGAGATGCTGATTTCATTTTCCAACAGGACTTGGCACCTGCACACAGTGCCAAAGGTACCAAAAGCTGGTTCAATGACCATAGTGTCACTGTGCTTGATTGGCCAGCAAACTTGCCTGACCTGAACCCCATAGAGAATCTATGGGGTATTCTCAAGAGGAAGATAAGAGACACCAGACTCAACAATGCAGATGAGCTGAAGGCCACTATCAGAGCAACCTGGGCTCTCATAACACCTGAGCAGTGCCACAGACTGATCGACTCCATGCCACGCCGCATTGCTGCAGTAATTCAGGCAAAAGGAGCCACAACTAAGTATTGAGTGCTGTACATGCTCATACTTTTCATTTTCATACTTTTCAGTTGGCCAAGATTTCTAAAAATCCTTTCTTTGTATTGGTCTTAAGTAATATTCTTTTGAGATACTGATTTTTGACTTTCATGAGCTGTAAGCTCTAATCATCAAAATTAAAAGAAATAAACATTTGAAATATATCAGTCTGTGTGTAATGAATGAATATAATATACAAGTTTCACATTTTGAATGGAATTAGTGAAATAAATCAACTTTTTGATGATATTCTAATTATATGACCAGCACCTGTATATGGTACCAAAAGCAATGTTTTGGGATATTTCACACTATGAGTTCAGTAATATCAGCAGTCTGCCATAATTTTCCAAGAAGTTGGCAATATTAGCACATATTTGCAAACAGGGCTTGACATTAACATAGAATTGTCCCGTATTTAAGGCCTATGAATGGTATTCCACCATTATATGAGCGTGGTTTGTCCCATTTAAAAAAAAAATTACTTCAGTTTTATGGTTTTTGTTTGGCAGCCGCTACTGCCAGTCATTGGACTCTTTCTTCTTCTTTTTTGTTACAGTGCAAAACTGTTATTTTATGGATTTGTCTTAGATTATTACTGACAAATTCAATAAAGTGACATAACTAAACACTGTACAGAGGAACACTATTATTTTACAGATTTTTCCAAGATTATTTTGATGAAACGCATTCAATAAAGTGCTGAAAGCACTAGCCCAAAAGTTCTGCAGAGAAACACTTGCTATTTTACAGGTCATTAAAAAAACAAACAAAAAAATGAAAGTGTTAAAGCATGCTCAAGATTGTAAATTTAAAAGTTTTATTTTGAAAGACAAAATACAAAGTCTGTACATATACTGTACAAAACTGAAAATGTAATCATTCAGTTTTTGAAGAAAAAAAAAAGTACATATTTGAAAGGAAATACATTTCAACATTTACAATACTGTACAAATTAACAGAACAGTTTGATCAGAAGTTGAATTAAATATTCTCAAAAGAAGAAATACAAAACATCTACAAGATTGCCACTGTTTCAAATGACTGTTAATTCTAAAGGCTGGAATACACTACATGACTTTTAAAATCTGAACAGATTTTTAAAACACTAGGCATCATACATATACTGACTTTGTAAATAGCGATAAAGGAAAACTGGGCTTCATACACTATATGACTGAGGATTACACACTACCAGACTTTAAAGTTGTTCCGATCACAACAAACTCACTCAGAAACATGAGCCTTGTTGCTAGGAGACGCATGACAAATGAAAACAATATGCATTGTAAAATCGTCTGAAAATATCAAACGTTTGATATCCTCCGACTGGATAGAATCAGAGTCTGAAGCTTAAAAAACCGGAGTCTGTGACTATCATACACTATGCAATTTTCTATGGAATCTGTCATCTCAAATCTGCAGACTGGCTCTGACTTTCGGCAACTAGCGTCAACTTCTCCTGACTGTAAATTGGCAGAAAATCAGGGCAAAAATTGTGTAGTGTATTCCAGGCTTAAGTATATGATGCCCAGCTTTCCTTTGTCATTATTTACAAAGTCAGTAAGTCAAAAATCTGTTTTAAAAATCTGTTCAGAAGTCGTATAGTGTATTCCATGCTTAAAACTGTTTCATTATTTAGATGTAAATTTATGTAAACAAATTCCTAAGGAGGAATTCTTGAGGAGCAATTGAAAAACTAAAAATTAAATTTTTATCTTACAAGTTAGGGTTATAGTATCATGATTTTTTCTTTGAAAAAGATTGCGGAGGGAACTGTATTTTAGCTTGTATTTTCCCAATCAGGTTTATAGTGTTTTTTCTCAATATTTGACTGACCCTATTGGATTCCATATAGCTCTGATAATATATGTGGACAAAAATTACATTGTATTTTAATCCTGAATACTAGCTACACAAGTGTAATAAGTCAAATCAAAACATACAAATAAAGGTCCATGATTCTGCACCAGAAGTGACAGTCACAGCAGATAAAGAGCAGTCCATCAAATCTGAAGTAATCAGCTGCATCTGGGGGTTAAATAAAAAATAAAATAAAAAAAGAGATTTATTGAAAAGGACTTCATTTGTGTACCTTTTCTATAAACAACATTTGACATTATGAGACATTCTGGCTAATTTAATGATCTAGTTGTGACCTAATGGTTAGAGAGTCAGACTTGTAACCTGAAGGTCATGGGTTCGAGTCTCAATACTGGCAGGAAATGTAGATGAGTGAATGAACAGCGCTCTTTTAAAAAATGCACTAGTGTAAACGGGGCCTGAGGTGCCCTTGAGTAAGGCACGTTACCCACACGGGCCGCACAATAAAAATGGCTGACTACTGCTCTGGGTGTGTGTTCTTTACTCACTGCTGTGTGTCTACTCTACTTTGAGATGGTAGTTATAAAGAAATTAGTATTCACAACAATGAACAACTTTTCTCAGATGTATCAAAGTAAATAAATTTTGTACCCAGAAAAATGCCAATTAGTACACCAAAAAATAAAAATAATTAATATTTGTATCAATTGCTAATATGCTAATACCTTTATATTTATAACTAATATAATTATTAATCGGTTTACACTGTTTTTCTATCACAAGGGGGTGAAATGTCTAACAAATCTACTTGAGGAGATCATTAAATTACTCAAGATATCATACTTATCCACCTTATTCCTAAACACAGAAGTAAGCCTATGGGCGAGACTTCCAGTTCATTAGCCGCTATAGGGAAACAACGACAAGAATAACAACATGCAGTAAACGGTAAAACTGTTTGCATTACAAACCAGTGTGTTCATAATTAAGCTAATACACTAAAATAACATGGTAAGACACACCAATTTGCAATATCAAGCAGCAAAACTATGGTTCTGTACAGCTACAAATATTTGGAAGTAAAAGAGACCGGAAGAAAGACCCCTAAAATCTAAAAATGGCCCATTTTTATGTGAAGAATAAGGTGGATATGTCATCATTTACTCACCCATATCTTTTCCAATCTGCATAACTGACTTTTTTCTGTGGAACACAAAAGAAGATCAAAAAAGACATGAGGGTGAGAAAATGATGAGGGAGTTTTCATGTTGAGTGAGCTAAACTCAGGAATGAACTTTGAATCAGAGTGGTGCCTTGGTGCAGAGTTTACCTGCTTTGCTGTGTTCACATTTCAGCACATATAATAGCACATGATCATTTAAAGAATTAATGTTAGCATGACATGTATACTCACTTTTACGGAAGATCATGTGGCAGAAGATTTTCAATCCCAAAACCTCTGGACCATGAGAGGGAAAACACACACACACACAAATGAATAGTAACAGATTTAATAGAACAATATTGTTGACTTACTGACAGAGACATGGGCTTACAGAAATTTAGCCTACTCACCAGCTTTATTACAAAAACTTAACAGTAGATCCAAAAGCATGGTTTGCATAGTATTCTTCAGAGTCCAAGAGTGGTGGTTTCATGTCCTCTCTGTTGAACAAGTGTATATGCCATGTGTTTTTCATGTTCCACCGTGAGACATTTTATTTTACAATAAAATAACAATATAACGTTAGTTCAGTCAGGACCTCTTAAGTCAAAAGAAATACCATAGACGAGCCTTTAAGTCAACTTTTTTATTGGCATATTTACTAAGTTACATTTGGCGGTATGGCTCTGTTCCAAGTTCCTTGTCCTTTTCATGAGCTCCATGAAAGCCAAGACAGGGAAACAGCAGCCGCTTCAGGGGCAACCCTCCTATTTTAAGAATGGAAGAGTAGGACAAAACCCCCCAGAACAGAGCAAGCAACAATGAAAACAGAATTACATTGTTTTAAGTTACACATAAGTTAAAGGAGGAGATGGGGAGGAGGTGGGTTGCAGGCAGCGTACGAAGGAAGCAGCAAAGCAAGCAGACAGAAGCAGTGTTTAAGTAAGGCGCCCTGTTTGAGATTTGCCAATTGAGAGCTTGAGTTGGATCAGCTGATAGGGGCCGGGTTTGATTTCTCCCATCAGCTAATAGCAGAGCTTGACTACTAAGCCTGCCTGAACTAACGCAGAATGCTTGATTTATTTTTACTATTTCATACTGTTATTAAAAATAAGATCAGTAAACGGCGGCCTTCTGTATTAACATCATACATGTCCCGCTATTTATTCTGTCATTCATGCATGTTTCTCTATTAAAACGTCAGTAACTCATAGCACTATGTTACTTAGATATATTTACATTCCGCGATATAAACAAATATTTAAAAACACAAAGTAGTCACTTTAAATCATGGCCACAACATGGTCATTACACACAGCCTTATCTTTATTAAAACATAATATCAAAACAGTAACAGATTATGTCATCGCGATTAGCATATCACTTTAACAGTAACAGTAGAAAAATTATAAATGGTATTTACCTTCTGCCGTTTGCAATATGTGTCCATTAGCCATTGTGTCTGTGTTCATATTCACGCTTTTTCGTTCTCAATCTGCACCGCATAACTCAAAATCGGTCAAAATAAGAATTCATCTGTCAGATATGTGATAATCCATGTAAAAGCCATTACTACTGCACTGAACGGAGCATGACTGCAGATAAACAGAGCAGCAACGGACTGGTGTGTAAATTCAAATTTGAGCGGTAAGAGGCGTGCCCAGTTGTCATTGGCCAGATTCCTGGATGACGTTTAGATTAACCAATCACGACCAAAGCAACAAAGAGAGACATCAAATAGCATTGCAACTGTAGAAAAAACTAGTTTTAAACAAAATATAGAAAATATGTATGTATATTGATTTGTATTTTTTTAGGCTGTTACATGTAATTAATTGGTAAATAAGGTGTTTTCACTTATGCTTACAAGTCTATGTGTGCTATTCACTATTCACCTATAATTTCCCTATGAATTTAGAGTTAAAATAGGGTTAGGTTTAGGAGTACAGACAGTGTGTACATGTCTGTCTATACTCACAAATTACAGTTACATTCACATGACCAATAATGACCCTTTTGAACTTTAGCAAATACCCTTGTCTCAACTGTATAACCACTCTTATGCCTAAATGCAGCTGTGCATACAACTGTGGCATTTTCTGTATCTGACCCTTTGCTGTATTGCAGACAGTGTTACACCACCTGTTGGTTTAGGTTTATTCCTTTGTCCACAGTAACACTTACTGCAAATACTGTCATAATTGCAACATTAGTCTACAGATTAAACTGTTGACTGCAGTGGTAATACTGTTACAGCATTCATGGTATGGGAAAATGTAAACTATGGTAAATTATGGTGTTTCCATAATGCAGATATGCACATTTGACAAATCGAGGATTCAAAATTTTATGGTATGCATTCCAGTCCTTTCAGACCCTTTTCTCCATGCTCTGTTTTTTTCTAATTTCAAATTTCTCCGTAGGTATAGGTTTTCTCTCACACAAATAACAAATGCACATTCTGATCAGATAACATACCAATAATTTACAATGGCTGTATGCCATGTTTGTGAAAATCAATGGATTTTTTTTTTTTTTTTTGAGAGAGTTTGAGCTTTTAAAGATTATGTGTACTCTTCTCTGTTCACAATTTCCTTTGCAAAGTAATTTGGATCAACTGGTGTGTGGGCAGAGGCCTGAAAGTTTCAACCTGGAGAGTAGTGCAGCTTTACTCTTTAAAAACAGACTATGCATTATTTGATGTAAGTCAGCTATATTTGTGTTCAGAATTGTTAAATGTAAAAACACCTAAATATAAAACTAATATGATGTACTTTAAAATTACAAAGAAAAATGCTAAACAGCTAGTATGGGCATAAACCTTTAATATAATGAGCTACATATTACAGATTATTTGTGTAATTTCACATTTAAATTATATGCAATTTAAGAATACAGAAAAAATACAGTATAAATAATACAGCAATTTTCCTGTGTTAAAAAAATGAGAACTACTATAATTTGTCATTAAAGATATAATAGCTTACTTAAAATAACAGTCAAATTTTTAATTTATAGATGTTGTTTTACAGAATTTTACTTATAATTTAAAATAACAGAAAAATACTGTAAATATGTACAGTTATATTCCGTAAAATAGATTTTTTTTTTTTTTTTTTTACAGTGTACCTCATGACTAAATGTCAGAATTTGACATCAGTATGACGTTAGCTTAAGACGTTTGCTCAACGTTGGAATTTGTTTAGTTAATGCCACAACATGAAACTAACTAAAGATCAATGTCTAATGATGTTAGAGTTGGACGTTGTGTGGACGTTACCAATATGACGTCTACGAGACGTTGGGTTTTGGTCGCCATACCTGACGACTAAATGTCAGTGTTTGGCGTCAATGTGACGTTGGCTTAAGACGTTGACTCGACGTTGGATTTCGGTTAGTCAATTCCACAACCTAAAACTAACAAAAGATCAATGTCAAATGATGTTAGAGTTGGACGTTGTGTGGGCGTTACCAATATGACGTCTACAAGGCGTTGGATTTTGGTTGCCATACCAGACCACAAAATGTCAGTGTTTGACATCAATATGACGTTGGCTTAAGGCGTTGACTCGACGTTGGATTTTGGTTAGTCAATTCCACAACCTAAAACTAACAAAAGATCAATGTCAAATGATGTTAGAGTTGGGCGTTGTGTGGGCGTTACCAATATGACGCGTCTACGAGACGTTGGGTTTTGGTTGCCATACCAGACCACAAAATGTCAGTGTTTGACGTCAATGTGACGTTGGCTTGAGACGCTGGCTCGACGTTGGATTTTGGTTAGTTAATGCCACAACCTAAAACTAACAAAAGATCAACGTCTAATGATGTTAGAGTTGGACGTTGTGTGGGCGTTACCAATATGACGTCTACGAGACGTTGGGTTTTGGTCGCCATACCTGACGACTAAATGTCAGTATTTGACATCAATATGACGTTGGCTTAAGACGTTGACTCGACGTTGGATTTCGGTTAGTCAATTCCACAACCTAAAACTAACAAAAGATCAATGTCAAATGATGTTAGAGTTGGACGTTGTGTGGACGTTACCAATATGACGTCTACAAGACGTTGGATTTTGGTTGCCATACCAGACCACAAAATGTCAGTGTTTGACGTCAATGTGACGTTGGCTTGACGTTGGATTTTGGTTAGTTAATGCCACAACCTAAAACTAACAAAAGATCAATGTCTAATGATGTTAGAGTTGGACGTTGTGTGGACGTTACCAATATGACGTCTACGAGATGTTGGGTTTTGGTCGCCATACCTGATGACTAAATGTCAGTATTTGACGTCAATGTGACGTTGGCTTAAGACGTTGGCTTGACGTTGGATTTTGGTTAGTTAATGCCCCTACCTAAACCTAACTAAATATCAACGTCTAATGATGTTAGAATTTGACGTTGTGTGGACGTTACCATTATGACGTCTACGAGATGTTGGGTTTTGGTCGCCATACCTGATGACTAAATGTCAGTATTTGACATCAATATGACGTTGGCTTAAGACGTTGGCTTGACGTTGGATTTTGGTTAGTTAATGCCCCAACCTAAACCTAACTAAATATCAACGTCTAATGATGTTAGAGTTTGATGTTGAGTGGACGCTACCAGTATGACGTCTAGTAGACATTGGGTTTTGGTTGCCATACCAGACCACAAAATGTCAGTATTTGACATCAATATGACGTTGGCTTAAGACGTTGACTCGACATTGGATTTTGGTTAGTTAATGCCACAACCTAAAACTAACAAAAGATCAACGTCTAATGATGTTAGAGTTGGACGTTGTGTGGACGTTACCAATATGACGTCTACGAGACGTTGGGTTTTGGTCGCCATACCTGACGACTAAATGTCAGTATTTGACATCAATATGACGTTGGCTTAAGACATTGACTCGACGTTGGATTTCGGTTAGTTAATTCCACAACCTAAAACTAACAAAAGATCAATGTCTAATGATGTTAGAGTTGGACGTTGTGTGGACGTTACCAATATGACGTCTACGAGACGTTGGGTTTTGGTTACCAGACCACAAAATGTCAGTGTTTGACGTCAATGTGACGTTGACTTAAGACGTTGGCTTGACGTTGGATTTTCAGTAGTTAATGCCCCAACCTAAATCTAACTAAATATCAACGTCTAATGATGTTAGAATTTGACGTTGTGTGGACGTTACCAATATGACATCTACGAGATGTTGGGTTTTGGTTACCAGACCACAAAATGTCAGTGGTTGACATCAATGTGACGTTGACTTGACGTTGGATTTTGGTTAGTTAATGCCACAACCTAAAACTAACAAAAGATCAACGTCTAATGATGTTAGAGTTGGACGTTGTGTGGACGTTACCAATATGACGTCTACGAGACGTTGGGTTTTGGTTGCCATACCTGATGACTAAATATCAGTATTTGACCTCAATGTGACGTTGGCTTGAGACGTTGGCTCGACATTGGATTTTGGTTAGTTAATGCCCCAACCTAAAACTAACTAAATATCAACGTCTAATGATGTTAGAGTTTGACGTTGAGTGGATGTTACCAGTATGACGTCTAGTAGACATTGGGTTTTGGTTGCCATACCAGACCACAAAATGTCAGTATTTGACATCAATATGACGTTGGCTTAAGACGTTGACTCGACATTGGATTTTGGTTAGTTAATGCCACAACCTAAAACTAACAAAAGATCAATGTCTAATGATGTTAGAGTTGGACGTTGTGTGGACGTTACCAATATGACGTCTAGGAGACGTTGGATTTTGGTTGCAATACCAGACCACAAAATGTCAGTGTTTGACGTCAATGTGGCGTTGGCTTGACGTTGGATTTTAATGTTGTTAATGCTTAGGTTGTTAATGCCACAACCTAAAACTAACAAAAGATCAATGTCTAATGATGTTAGAGTTGGACATTGAGTGGACGTTACCAATATGACGTCTACGAGATGTTGGGTTTTGGTCGCCATACCAGATGAGTAAATGTCAGTATTTGACGTCAATGTGACGTTGGCTTAAGACGTTGGCTTGACGTTGGATTTTGGTTAGTTAATGCCCCAACCTAAACCTAGCTAAATATCAACGTCTAATGATGTTAGAATTTGACGTTGTGTGGACGTTACCATTATGACGTCTAGGAGATGTTGGGTTTTGGTTGCCATACCAGACCACAAAATGTCAGTATTTGACGTCAATGTGACGTTGGGTAAGACGTTGGCTTGACGTTGGATTTTGGTTGGTTAATGCCCCAACCTAAATCTAACTAAATATCAACGTCTAATGATGTTAGAATTTGATGTTGTGTGGACGTTACCATTATGACGTCTAGGAGATGTTTGGTTTTGGTTGCCATACCTGACGACTAAATATCAGTATTTGACGTCAATGTGACGTTGGCTTGAGACGTTGGCTCAACGTTGGATTTTGGTTAGTTAATGCCCCAAGCTAAATCTAACTAAATATCAACGTCTAATGATGTTAGAATTTGACATTGTGTGGACATTTCCATTATGACGTCTAGGAGAAGTTGGGTTTTGGTTGCCATACCTGACGACTAAATTTCAGGTTTTGGTCGCCATACCTGAGGACTAAATGTCAGTATTTGACATCAATATGACTTTGGCTTAAGACGTTGCCTTGACGTTGGATTTTGGTTAGTTAATGCCCCAACCTAAACCTAACTAAATTTCAACGTCTAATGATGTTAGAGTTTGACGTCGAGTGGACGCTACCATTATGACGTCTAGTAGACGTTGGATTTGGTTGCCATACCAGACCACAAAATGTCAGTGTTTGACGTCAATGTGACGTTGACTTGACATTGGATTTTGGTTAGTTAATGCCACAACCTAAAACTAACAAAAGATCAACGTCTAATGATGTTAGAGTTGGACGTTGTGTGGACGTTACCAATATGACGTCTACGAGACGTTGGGTTTTGGTTGCCATACCTGATGACTAAATATCAGTATTTGACGTCAATGTGACGTTGGCTTGAGACGTTGGCTCGACATTGGATTTTGGTTAGTTAATTCCCCCACCTAAAACTAACTAAAGATCAACGTCTAATGATGTTAGAATTTGACGTTGTGTGGACGTTACCATAATGACGTCTAGGAGACGTTGGGTTTTGGTTGCCATACTTGACGACTAAATATCAGTATTTGACGTCAATGTGACATTGGCTTGAGACGTTGACTCGACGTTGGATTTTGGTTACTTTACAACACAACCTAAAAACAACAAAATATCAACGTCAGCTGACGTCGGTATTGGACGTCACAGTAACGTTGTCATTAGACGTTGGCTTGACATTGAATTTTGGTTACCTGACGTCGCGACCTAAATCTAACCAAATATTGACGTCTTCTGACGTTGCGTGCCTGCTGGGAACGATTAAAACATCTAATTGCCAGATTCCCAGTGTCCCACCTATAATTATTTTCTCTGTACAAATACAAATCTTTAAAGCTAGTTTTCTAAGTTTCACACTCTAGCGAGTTTCACACTCTGGAGCCGAGCGGCAGTCCACCTGTCACTCAAGTGGTCGCACCCTTAATTATGCAGAACTTAAGGCTTAATATAATTTAAACGGATGAGTTATAAAAAAAATCACCCCCCTCACAGTGGTCAGGAAGCCTTTATGAGCACATAACCCAACCACTGCCCCTATATAAACCTACAATTTGTCAATAAAACACAAGATATAACAGGCAGATACAACTACCGTCATAATTCACTTAAAAAATATTAATATTGCATGTCTTCCGAGGCAAAACGATTGATTTGTGAGAGGAATAGACGCGGTCGCTGTCTCTGTGCGCCGTCAAGCTCATCCTGTGTGCTGCAGTCTGTGCGCGATAGTGATGTTACGTTCGTGAACGAATCGTTCTTTTTGAACGAATCTTTATTGAACGAATCATTCTCGTTCTCGTTTACGTAATCCATTGACTCATATTTCTCGTTCACTGAAATTCCTCCGTCCGCAGCAGCGCGGCGCTATTAGCAGCGCGTGCGCACATCAGTGAACCGGGTAGTTGTGTGGACTGTTTCACCCTGTCAAAGAATGACTAAACCTCGAGCCAATAGCCTGCGAATATGAGATGTGACGGAGCATGTGATTTGTTGAATGTAGTGAACGAATACGCCCATCACTGACCGAGTCGCTGTTTTGAGTCTGAATGGGAGAGAGATCTCGGGTGTTTCTCAAACGGAAGGCTGAGTGGGATTACAAATTTATTTAAATGTTTAATTTAGATTCCAATGTAATAGTGTACAAACTGAAGAAGTTATATACATTTTATTTAGCATTTATGGTGAAGATGATAACATCAGATGAACGATTCAAGAGGTCCCTGCCAGTTCCTGTTCTCTTATTGTAAGTGAAATGAGCCAGACGACGGAGACTCTTGCCTTTTGTTTGTAATTGCTCTTGATGTCCCTGCCCCAATCTTTGGGCAGTTAGGCTGATTAGATTAGGAGTGGTTAAATGGGGCAGGATGCTATACCTGAATACCTCATTTGCATGCTTTAAGGTCCTCACCCAGGTGCTTTGTTTCCATTCCTAAGCACTGCCCCCTAAATGTATTTAAACTACAATGTATCACTGCTTCAGTTGAGATTTTCGATGACTACAGCTACCAACAGCTTGTGTTCTCAATAAAAGAATCCTGCTGAAGATACAACCAAGTCTCCATGGTCTTCACTTCTGAGTTGCCTAAACTTTAGAAGATAAAAGTTCACAACAGCTGCATCCTACAAAGGTTGCACATCTCGGTTGCCACATCATCAAACGTCGCTGAAGGCCATCTCAATCGGAAGGATCCTTGGAAGACAGCCTTCGTTTCGCGTCCTTCTTTCAGCTGAATTTGAAGGATGCATGGGTTGTATCCTCCGTGACCTTAAATCACCCACAATCATTTGTACCCATTCCATTTCATGAAAATAAACTGACGAAAAACTAGTCAGTACTGAGCTTGTCTGAATTTATTATGAAATCTAAGACAAAAATAATGTTTTCGGACATGAAAGGATAGATGTTATCTTTTGTTTTGGTGTAAATTACTTACTAAACGCTAAACTGCCATTATGCCACAGGGAGATCATAGATGGCGGTTTTTCATTGTATTGCATTAATAGAAAGCCAAATAATATAAAGATTTGTAATACAAAGGTTTTTTTTCCAAAACTAAGTTTTATAAGTGTTTTTGTGCCGTGACGGTAAGGACGGGAACATATGTGACTTAGCCACGCGCACTTACTAGAGCATCTCATTCTAGCGTTTATATGCCGATGAGGAGTCTAGCCTACAAGACTCTGAAGGACTGAACTAGGAATGACGCAGCCTCTGTAGGATCCAGCCTTCTGTTTGAGAAACACCCCTTGTTCGTGAACGAATTGAACGAACTGGTACATGAGTCATGACATGTCGTTCGTGAATGAATGTGTACCGGGTAGGTCGGTCATTTTAGCATGTGAGTCAGTCTCGTTCAGCAATCAGCTGAAAGTGGATGCAAAGCGCAGCAGGTACTGTGGTAATGTGCACATACGCTTGTTTACATATATTCATATTTAACATAGGCTACAGAACAACTCCACGATTTATGAATGTGTAAAAGTCCGACCAAACAATTTTAAAAATAATTATGCAAGAAAACCTTATGTTTTGGTCATCTGAACCCATTTTATTTATTTAATGAGTAGATTACACATTTTAATAAAGTCAAATCAGTTTTTTGCAACAAGTAGTAATGCAGTACAGTCGTTTACTTTAGACATGACACATAAGACATTCTTTCTCGCCCCCTGCTGGCGTATATGTAATTTGAAGAAATGGTTACTGAACGAATCAGTGAACGAATCTGAACGAATCATTTTGGTGAATGAACTGAAAATGAACGAATCCCTGGAAAGAATCAAAATTTCCATCACTAGTGCGCAAATTCAAAAAATGCCGCCAGAAGAAGCCTTACGTCAGCCTTGGTTGTGAAATACTATTGGCTCTTGTGTGTCTTGTGACCGATTGCGTCATGCTATGGGACGGGAGTATCTTTTGAATGAGATGTGAGCACGTTAGCGGAGCGGGATCATTTTCAGCGATTACAACCTTATGTTTTGCTCTCTTCTTCTCATAAAGACTTCGTATGGCTTCAGAAGACTTGGAATGCAACACGACTTGTAATGCTTTTATGCTGCTTGTTTATGGTCAGTTTTTGCAATAAATACCTGTGACTGCACTTATATTTGCCTGTCACGTGTTTTATTTTGTTCAGAAGTGGGTAGGTTTGGGGTAGGGGTGGGGTTAGGTGCTCCAATAAAAGTATAAATTTATATAAAATTATTTATATTTTTTAGAAAAGCAATTCAAAGCAATGGAGCTCCTATTTTGTCATATACTGACGCCTAGGGGCACTTTTGGCGTCTTCATAGTGATGCGAAAGGCGTTTGACCATGCTTCAGTTTTTAGAAGCCTTGGGAGTGAGAATGGGTTGGCCATAGCTATGCATGACTACACACTAGACAAATTCAGCCAAGGTGAATACATCTCAGTTTTCAGTCGAGTAATGAATTAATGCATGTTAATGAAACAATTATATTTTATTTACTGAAAAAAATAGGAAACATGAGTAAAAGAATAAATAAAAGTAATCATGACAATAAATAAATACAAGTCAAGGACACATGAAACAAAGCTTTATTCAAACATTTTGTTCTGACAATCATGTATTTACAGACGGTGAACCCAAAACCTACTGCCATCTCAACACAGCTGAGCCAGTTCTGCAGCTTTATTCTGATGAAGGAGCTGACCACTGAGCCCACCTTCACCTGTCCCTGCTGTCCATCACGACCCACAAAAATGCACAAACACAAAACAAAAGCAGCACGGTGTCATTTGATTTCTGTATTAGAAGTAATGGTAACACTTTACAATAAGGTGTCATTTGTTAACATTAGTTAATGTATTAACTTACATGAACAAACAATGAACAATGCATTTATTGCATGCTTTGTTAATGTTAGTTAATGAAAATACAGTTGTTCATTGTTTATTCATGTTAGTTCACAGTGCATTAACTAATGTTAACAAACACAACTTGCATTAGTAAATGCTGAAATTAACATTAACTAAGATTAATAAATGCTGTAGAAGTATTGTTCATTCTTAGTTCATGTTTACTAATGTTGTTAACTAATGAACCTTATTGTAAAGTGTTACCGAAGTAACAAACTGATTTCGTACTTTTTCTTACTTTATATTTTTGTTTTAAGTTTTTCTTTTCACAAATGCCACTGTCACCCCAGGTGAAAAATAAATAAATTTAAATTGTGCTTTTTCAGACACACTTACTATATTTATATTATACTATACTAAGTGCATATTAAATGTGTTGTTTTGAAACAACTTTAAGTATATTAAGTGTATTTCAAGATATGTTTAAGTTCAATTTTAATCTATTTGTAATATATTTAATATATTGAAATTGTGTTAAATTGGAACCACTAAGTATATTTAGTGCAATTTAAGTGTATTTCTTAAAATACATTTAAAATGTACTTTTAATACTTCACGAACTACAGGTAGAATATATTTGAAGCATCGTTTTAATGTGCTTCAAGTACATTTCAATTTTATTTCAGCTCATTAGAAATGCATTAGCATTACACTACTAGTATATTATATTATATTTATTAGTATTATATTTTTCAGTATATACACACGTACACTTTGATATGTAGAAAACTTTAATCTATTACATATTGTGTACATTACAAATATTCATACAGTATTCATAAGTACATTATTCAAATTCATACATTCATAAGTACATTAAAAAAAGTACAGCAGCATATATACTGTGGTGAAAAACAAAAAACATACTATTAAATGTATTACAAATGTACTGGAAATACAAGTATGTTTATAGTATATTTGTATTACTACAAACATACTCAAGTACATTTTAAAACATTATACAAAAAACATTATAATAAATGAAAAAAAAAGACAAATGATATGGAAAAGCTATCTTATCCACTTGAACATTTCAGTTATACCTCTATTACTGAAAAGTTAAGAATTTTACATCAATGAATAAATAAAAATTACAATGCAATTTTCTGAAGAAAAAAAAAACAAACATAAAAATTTACATAAAACTAAGTGCAGAAGTGAATAGATGTGTGTGCAAAGACTGAATATGATAAAGTTCAAGCAACAGAATAGGGAGGGATGGAGGGGGTTTTGGAGGTGGACGAGGAGATGGTGTAGGAATGTTGAGAGGCAAAGGTGATGATGATGCCCTGGCGGCTTAGATGGAGTTTGGCACATGGCACAGACCCAGAGCATCCCAGTGCTGACAATACACGGAGGAGACGAGGGAGGAAGGAGCCAAGATGTAGATGGAGGGCCGATGGACCTGAGTGTCGTCGCAGGTTCCGGAGACCTGGGCGCAGCCTAGTCGTCCTGACATACAATATTTTGCACAAGTGCCTTGCAGCTTTAGAAAAAACAAAACAGAAACAAAATTAGATAATGGATTTTTACATGAATGACTGAAAGGAAGCACAAATTAGCCACCTGGAATGGACACATTGCTAACATTTTTCTTCCAAGATTGGCCGAATCATCCTCCATTAGGCCTGATTCAAAAATCTCTATAACAGAGGTGATACGATAATAAAATATACGGTTTCACTTTATTTTGATGGTCCCTTTAACACATTCTATTGACTATAAGTATTGTTGCACCTACATTTCTACTGACTCTCATTAGATTGTTAGTAGTGTATTAGTTGACTGGTAGGGTTAGGGTTAGATTAAGTTGACACGTTCTTGCAAAGTTACATATAGTCAGTAGAATATCTGTTGGGAGACCAACACAATAAGGAGTTAGTAGATATGAAGCAGACAGTCTACTAATACTCTTATGAGAGTTTGTTGAAATGTAATTGCAACATTACTTAGTGTCAACAGAATGTTCAAAAGGGACCATCAAAATAAAGTGTTACCAAATATACTTACTATTCATTTGCTTGTCTCTGCACTCAGATTTCAGTGTGTCTTCTATAGCAGCTGATCTGAAAAACAACAAATGTTAATATTTCTCACACGCACAAAAAAAAAGTCAAATGATGATTGATGATTTGTTTTCTATTTAAGAATGACAGAACAATGTACCTGGTCGGAAATATAGTCAAAAACCTTCCCAGCCTCAGCAGTTTCAGATGTACTGTATGCTCTTACAAGCAGCTCTTCTTACAATTTAATCTTTGTTCTTATCTGTAATGAGAACTATATATTAGAAAATAAAGTCGATAAGGTTGTCAAGCTTGAACAAATATAAACACCAATCAACCAACACTACCACAGTTGGGTGATCAGCTCAAGACAAAGTAACTGTATGTTCATAATCATGGTTTTTCAAAGATCATTAAACTGATTACAATGAAGCCAAATTGTTCAGGAAATCAGAAATAAATACACTTCATGTTGCAAATAAAAACTGTTAATGTTGTATGTTATAACGACTAATTTTATTTAATTTATTTTTTCTGCCAATGCATTTGTCAAAAACATGACTGGTACAGACAAATAACGTTAATTAAATACAAATCTTACCTGAAGTCACAGTGAGGTTCCAACAGCCAGACACCATACACGCTTGCAGAAGCTGGCAAAAATAAGAACATACTGCTTTATGCCATGGTCTGTCTGAATACTCGATTCTGATTAGCTGGCAGGTGTTGATTAAATTCGTTGAACTGCACAGGTAGTTCCAGGTCAGTTTACTCACGTTCTATATTAATGCGCTTCCTATAAACATTGGTAACCATAGTAACATACAGTTACAGTTGAATAGTAATACAGACGAAAATAACCGTCATTTGTATCGTTCCGGTCAAATATTGCAGCCCAAATATGATTAACATCTTTAATATGTGAATGCTGGCAAATGACCATGGCATAAACGGGATAATCAACGGCTAGCTGTGCATTAAAGGATTTGAATGCACTCCGCTGCGCGTCGGGTGGTTCTTCGCCTCCACGTGGTGCATTCAAATCCTTTAATGCACAGCTAGCCGTTGATTATCCCTTACATATTTTCCAATTAATTTCATAGTTTCCCCAAAACAATTTGAATTATGTCATCACACCCTTAAGATGCTCTAAACCATCTAAGACTTTCGTTCATCTTCGAAAGAAAAGTGGAGATCTTTTAATGAAATCTGAGAGATTTATGTTCCTCTGATGAAAAGATTCATCAAAGATGTTCACGTTTCAAAAAGTTCATCGCGAAAAAACATCTCCAAATTAATCCATATGAATTGCGTGGTTTCCTCCAAGCGCCCTAAAGAGACACGATCGCTCTATAGAATACTGTTTAAATTTAGACTTGTATGCACATTCAAGGGACATTTGCTCGCACATCATATTTGATTTATAAAGCTCTCTGCTGCGAGCTCATTATCATACGAACCAATCAGAGCCGTTTAATGGCTCTGGAACCAATCAGGTTTAGTCTGTGTTGTTTGAATTTAAACACAAATAACTTTTTTTTTTGTTTGTTTGTTTGTTTTTTGTTTTTCAGATATGATGTTGAAATCCTTGTGAGAATTTCAGAAATATATATTAGAAAATAAAGGCACCAAGCTTGAACAAATTTATAAACACCTAGCTTATAACAATTAATGTATCATACTGAACAACAGCCTAATCAACCAAAGTAGCATAACCCATATTAAACAACATATTTTAAATATTGCAATGGTTAATAATATTTGACAAAGGTTTGTACATTGTAAATGTTAAAAATGTTTTTCAAAATATTGTACTTTTCCAAATATTAAAATTATAAATACATAAATAGGCTATTTAAAATATAACCATGTGTAGTCCTACTGCAATATACAGTAAAGTACATTAAAAACCTACTAAAAATGTAAGCATTTTATGTTCTTACACAAAGTACATATACTTTAAGGGTAACATAGCCTATATTTTCTGTAAATACTCTACACCTTCACTAAAGTGTGTTTAGTATATTCCTTAAAAGTGTAACTAAGAATATATTTATTAACATAGTATTTCTACTATACTTTTTAGACATATAGTAATAGTGTGCTTGTGTTTAGCATATTCCTTAAAAGTATAACTAAGCATATATTTAATACAAAAGTACTTCTAGTATACTTTTTAGAAATATATTAAAATGTAATTCAATATATTTGTAATGCACTTCAAATAAGCATGTTGGGAATACAAATGTATTATAAACATACTACTTGAATTTCAAGTATATTTTTAATACATTTAATACTACGTCTTTTTCACCATGTTCCACCACAAAAGCTCTGAATCAAATGCACAGAAATCAAGAATCAGAAAAGTGCTGTAATAGCTCTGTTTGAAATTACAGTAATTAAAATAAACTACAACTTAAGATTCAGTCACCTCTGTGATTTATCTGATCAATACTGCATTTATTTACATGCTGAGGTAGATGCTTATGCGTTAACTCACTTTTTATCCAACACAAATGTTCCTCAATTTATCAACAATACTAATGAACTAGATAACTTATGTTTAGTTACTACATGTAGAATTGTTTATTTGCATTACTTACATTCATCTAAATCAGTGTTGACAGTGAATTCTGCATAACACACATAACGTTACATCACTCACTCAGATGTGTTCATGTTGTGATGTGCTCATCTGTAATTTGTTTAGAAAATGTTCCTGTCTCATATTAAATAAGCATTTAGTAATCATCTTTAAGATGTATGGTTTAAGTAAATGCACTCTGGAGACGTGCATGTGTTTACTGGAGCTCCGCTGTTCGCTATAGGCTACGTAATAAAATGTGTTTTTACAGCAACATCACAAATATACTGTAACATTACTGTCTAGCGTCTTTACACCTTCAGCAAATCTGTACAGTTTACTATACAGTAGCTCAACAAATACGATTTTAACACAAGGAACCGTGTTTTTGGTTTGTAATACTCACATTTGTAAATACCCTCGTCGCTGTTCTCCATCACGTTCTCTGATGACGTATTGATCTCCCGTGGCCTTCTGGGATTGAAAAGTATCCATTGATGAGTACTCAAGAATCTGGGCAGAAGCAGTAGAACATCCGGGAACTTCTCGACTACTCTTTTATGAATATTGAGGTTTCGGACATACCTATTTGCTCGCCTACTGCTTTTCCCCTACTATATAGTTGAGAAGTAGGCGGTTTCGGACGCAGCCAGTAAGACTTTAACCAGCAGAGTGGAAACGTCTTTTTCTTGCATGGGGGCGTAGTGTGGTCGCATTCGATGACAGGAAACTCAAATTTGTCGCATGATTCTGTGGAATGACCACAAACCTCCCTTACAAAACACTGTGGCAGTACCAGATTAATACCATGGTATTTACAACACACATTGCAAGGAACTGGCATGTCTCACACTAAAACTATGAGTTTAAGGTTTTGTTGTTCATGTGTTCATATTTGTTTTGAAAATATGACTAAAAATGTGAGCTTACAGTTAAAAATGACCTTACCATTTTGTTGATCATGTGTCTTTTAAAAATGTGATTTAAAAATATGAGCTTACAGTTAAAAATAGCTGTTTACTGTTAAAAATGAGCTTACTATTTTGTAGTTTGTGTGTCTTTTAAAAATGTGAACTTAGTCAAAAATAGGAGTTTACTAATAAAAATTAACTTATGATTTTGTTCATGTCTTAAAAATGTGAGCTTACTGTTATAGGAACTTACTGTTAAGAGCAATGTTTCTGTTAAATTAATGTAAATGTAGTATAAACCTAATAAAGTGGTTGATGTGAAAAACAATACTTGTTTCAATGTTTTTTTTTTTTTTAATTATTCAATACAAGTAAACAATATATAAACTGGAAATTTTGAGTTTAGTCTATTTGCCCTTTTAAGTTATCTGTACTTAAACATTTAAGTTAATTCAATGAAGAGATCACATTTGGTCAACTAAATTAAATTGTCAATTTTCCATTACTCAAAGGAACTGAGGCAATCACTTTCCTCAAATAATTTGAATAGTCTCAACTTATTAGGGTTTACAGTGTAGGGGTGTAAATCGGGTGTTTCGTCACGACATCATATCGATTCTCATACCCAGCAATACGATATTTGCTGATACCTCAAAAAATTATATGATACGATTACAATTCGATTTGATACAGGAGTATATTATTATTATTATTATTATTATTATTATATACCTATTTTAAACAAACATATACATTTGTATTAACTAGAATGTATGTAAAACCAAAGACTATAGAATACCCAAGACGTGTCACTTGTAAAGTTTTGAATGGGGAAAAATGCAACACTCAATATGTCCGCGCTATCGAAGGAAGCCCAGCCCCTGAGTAAAAGAGCCAATCGCTAATCTGTAAAGTCAGCGGGTCACTGTTAGAAGCGTCCATGTTGCTATGAAAACAATCAGCGTTCTGAAACATGTGTTTAGGACTGTGCATGCGCACTGGCTGATCTAGCCTGAAATATAAGCTTTCTTTTAAGGCTATTGGAGCATAAGGGACAACATTTATGAGGAAGTTGTTGTCTGATTTCATTGGTGATTTCAAATATGAAATTTAATCTTAAACTTGGGGAACAGTTTTGGAGAATTTGATGAAACCCTGAAAAAAAACCTCACCTGCCTGTAGCCCTAGAAATTCTGAAGACCTTGATTAGCTTGTTCAGGTGTGTTTGATGGTAAAAGGATTTCATGGCATTTTAAGCAATATACAAGGTGGAAAAGTGGGTAGAGTTGAGACACCCTTTATAGGTTGCTATGTACTGTATACAGTAACAGTTCAATCATAGAAAATAAAATGCATACAGAGGCTGCGTGTTTGTGTACTGGTATTACCTACAAACCCGATTCCAAAAAAGTTGTGACACTGTACAAATTGTGAATAAAAAAGGAATGCAATAATTTACAAATCTCATTAACTTATATTTTATTCACAATAGAATATAGATAACATATCAAATGTTGAAAGTGAGACATTTTGAAATGTCATGCCAAATATTGGCTCATTTTGGATTTCATGAGAGCTACACATTCCAAAAAAGTTGGGACAGGTAGCAATAAGAGGCCGGAAAAGTTAAATGTACATATAAGGAACAGCTGGAGGACCAATTTGCAACTTATTAGGTCAATTGACAACATGATTGGGTATAAAAAGAGCCTCTCAGAGTGGCAGTGTCTCTCAGAAGTCAAGATGGGAAGAGGATCACCAATTCTCCCAATGCTGCGGCAAAAAATAGTGGAGCAATATCAGAAAGGAGTTTCTCAGAGAAAAATTGCAAAGAGTTTGAAGTTATCATCATCTACAGTGCATAATATCATCCAAAGATTCAGAGAATCTGGAACAATCTCTGTGCGTAAGGGTCAAGGCCGGAAAACCATACTGGATGCCCGTGATCTTCGGGCCCTTAGACGGCACTGCATCACATATAGGAATGCTACGGTAATGGAAATCACAACATGGGCTCAGGAATACTTCCAGAAAACATTGTCGGTGAACACAATCCACCGTGCCATTTGCCATTGCCGGCTAAACATGATCCAGAAGCGCAGGCATTTTCTCTGGGCCAAGGCTCATTTATTCCTTTTAAACCGGCTGTGTCGGCGCCGACACATCAGACCAAGCTGTATTCATGTTACCATAACTCTTCTACCGTTTGCACTATCAAAATAATTCTAATTGCTCCTGACAGCAGACAATATGTGCTTTTCGGCAATATATGGCTTATTACGGTAATTTCTTGCGCTCCGTCAACAAATGACGGCAGATTTCCGGGAGAGCGGGAAGGGAGAATTTGAATGGAGAGATAGGGAGCGCGGAGTTTGTTATTGCATAAATTAATAAACAAAATGAACAAAAACATGGTCAAGGAAGAGTAAACAGCATAAGAGTCGATTAGGATGATTTTTGATGAGACTTTGGGAGCAGGCTGAGTGAGACTTTTTCACATGTGGTGTGTGCGTCGCTATAATGAGTCTGTGCATGTAAATGAATGGGTGTATGCATGTACATGCATGTGTAAATGTGTGCGTGTATGAACAAAAAAGCCTCCTGAATGAAAACTGTGCAACCCAGTGTCCCAAAACTACTTGTATATATGTATTATAGTTGAATTTTGAAGTAAGAAGTGTTGGATTATTTCGATCATGATTTTTCTCTTTTTTTTCTAAATAAAAATAAAAACAAATATTCAGTTTTTTTTATTTTTGTCTATTTAAATTGTTTACAAACTCAAAACAAGATTAATGGTCAAAAACTGTACTTTTTTGAAAGCCATTTGTTTTCTGAAAAAAATGACACCTTGCACTTGAAAATAGCACATTCTGTTAGAATTTTACAGTCAAACAAAATGTGTGAAAATGACCTATTTTACCCTTAGGTTTTAAAGGGTTAAAATAGACTGTGGCAAAGTGGAACACTGTTCTGTGGTCAGACGAATCAAAATTTGAAGTTCTTTTTGGAAAACTGGGACGGCATGTCATCCGGACTAAAGAGGACAAGGACAACCCAAGTTGTTATCAGCGCTCAGTTCAGAAGCCTGCATCTCTGATGGTATGGGGTTGCATGATTGTGTGTGGCATGGACAGCTTAATCATCTGGAAAGGCACCATCAATGCTGAAAGGTATATCCAAGTTCTAGAACAACATATGCTCCCATCCAGACGTCATCTCTTTCAGGGAAGACCTTGCATTTTCCAACATGACAATGCCAGACCACATACTGCATCAATTACAACATCATGGCTGCGTAGAAGAAGGATCCGGGTACTGAAATGGCCAGCCTGCAGTCCAGATCTTTCACCCATAGAAAACATTTGGCGCATCATAAAGAGGAAGATGCCACAAAGAAGACCTAAGACAGTTGAGCAACTAGAAGCCTGTGTTAGACAAGAATGGGACAACATTCCTATTCCTAAACTTGAGCAACTTGTCTCCTCAGTCCCCAGACGTTTGCAGACTGTTATAAAAAGAAGAGGGGATGCCACACAGTGGTAAACATGGCCTTGTCCCAACTTTTTTGAGATGTGTTGATGCCATGAAATTTAAAATCAACTTATTTTTCCCTTAAAATGATACATTTTCTCAGTTTAAAGATTTGATATATCATCTATGTTGTATTCTGAATAAAATATTGAAATTTGAAACTTCCACATCATTGCATTCTGTTTTTATTCACAATTTGTACAGTGTCCCAACTTTTTTGCAATCGGGTTTGTACATTATGGGGACCAAATGTCCCCACGAGTATAGTAATACCAGTAAATTCTAACCTTATGGAAATATTTGTAGGTCCCCATGATGAAACAAGCTTCTAAATCATACAGAATGATTGAAAATGTAAAAATGCAGAAAGTTTCGAGTGATGTGTAGGTTTAGGGTTATAGAATATACGGGTATGTATATTGTTATTTTTATATTTACATTTGTACTGGTTGCCATATATTTCCTAGTGTTAAATATTTGTTCCTATTTTGTTTAACTGAATCTCAATTAAATAAAGCAAATAAATGAATTTATTTTTAAAATGTAATTATTTAAAACTGTAATATTGTAATTTATTACATTTGCTATAAATGCTTAGCCAGCTTTAGAGCATTAAGAATGGGTGTCTCAAAAATGCACCTCATGGTTATTAGCTAATTGTGGAAAATATAAACTACTTATGGCTATTATCAATTTATGATATTTTACTACACAAGCAAAATAAACGTGAAAAATGACTTCATTTCAGCATCTAGTTTTTGTGTAGTGATGAAAAAAGCAGAAAGTGTCTCTACTGTACTCAGTCTATCCTATACTACAGATATTGATATTTTACGTGTGGCATCGATGCATCGTATCGTCAGACATCGTATCGATGAATCGTTACACCTCTGCTAGTTAGCAAGCCAATTAGCATCAGCAAACACATTTTTCCAAATAGGCTATTACAATTTCGTAATTCAGAATTACTGATTATATTATTTTTAATTTTAAGCAAAAGCTTTCTGTTCTCTGAATTTGCTGTAAATGTTTAAAGCAAATTGCTTTGTCATTTTACCCCACCCTTGGGCGTTTTTGTTTTCCGAACTTGTTTCTGGATCCTCCACAACAGTGTATACACTCTGTGTCTCTCACTGAACACACTTGAGTCATGTCATCAGCTCATTAATAAACACTCCAAGAGCTGAAAAGGTTGTTTCATTTAAAGGACACATTCAAGCACTATTGGCAAAACATGCACAAAATCACGCTTTACATCAGGTTCATCATTCCTGATCCTGAGACACTGTACTGCAGAGTTTAATTTCAACTCTAATAAACAGACCTCAATCAACTAATTTGAGCCTTTTAGCTTGTTGGATCCAACTTGAACTAAGCATTTGATGCATTGCACCATTGAAACTGGCAGTCGTTTGGAAAAGGTTTGTAGCAACTACAACAATACGGAAGGAAAACCACTCAAAGAAGAGGAACTGGCAACAGACATATGAGAATGCACAGCCATCAGTACAAACTGGCTTCAGAGATTATCGTACTGTTCACTGTGGTTTGTACAAATGTGGGCAAACTAACTGAGATCTCACACTCTGTAGTAATGTGTTTCCAAACTTCAGCAGCTCACAGCTTAAAAAACAACAACAACAACTAGAACTAGCATGCCACAAAGTGAAGAGGACAAAAGACTGCCATTACAGTGATAAGGAAAAAAGGGGAAACAAATAAATAAATAAGGCAACATTTGAAACTCCTTAATAGACAAAAAATATTGCTCATAAGAAATTGTTAAACCTGAATGTGTGTTGTTTTTTTGTAGTCATTTTGTGTGTTTGGATGGATGGATGAGTTATTGATGTAGATACATTGTGTTAACAGCATGTTTGATTTCATGTTTTTAATAGATACAGTTATACCGTATCAAGTTATTTCATGCACTTAATAATAGTGTTGAGTTTCAGTGGTCACTTAAAAAAACACCTAACTGCTATATACAGTATATTTGATAGAAATGTCTTTTCTTCATCAGTATAGTGAGTGAAATGCAGCTAAACGGTCAGTTGTTTCAGATCAGAGGAAGTTAACACCCACAGGATGAGCTGATGATGTTTAAATAAAGAGCTGTAAATATAGAATGAAAAGAAAGACGGACAGAAACAGAAAATGTCTGATAAGAGTCACATGTGTCTGCTGGGACTGATCACTCTCTCTGCACTTCTCTCAGGTAAAGAAATCTGGTTATGATCTATAAAAAATGTGTGTATAAGATTTGTGTGATGTGAAAAACCATCTATCCAAACAATTTAGTTGAATTACTCTGGAATAGTGTCTGGAGTTTGAATATATGCACAATTTTATTTAGATGAAATTCGTAAAGTCATTAAGTTGTTATTTCAGAGTCATGTGGTGTAAATACTCCTTCATTCTTTAATGCACGTTTATAATTGTGCATATACTGCTGTGCATGTGACATGCCAAGGTTAGTTTAAGAGATCAGATCATTCAACTTTTGTCTCAAAAAACTGAAATAACTGTATGTAGCCATAGCAACCCATTCTGTGAACACAACTGGTTCTGGGATGAGTTTACCTTAGAGGTATTGACAGTACCGCCGCTCCCTATACGCAGAGTACGCAGTTTGCGTAGGACACAATCCCAGTTGCTCAAAAAAAAAAAAAATTACGCGCCATTCCTGCACCCGCAACAGCTCACACCTCACGTTTGCAGCTGAATGCAAATTATCATAATTGATGGATAACTATGCCCGTGAAAAGACATCAGCAATCTGGCGCCAGGAGAAGGAAAAAAAGATGAAAACGAAGCCCGTGCGTCACTTTCACGTACGCTACATTCAAAATCCTGTGAAACTTTTTTGGGTGTTGAGGTCAATAACGTGTTTTAATGTCGGTAATAATTTCACCACCCAGTTTCCATGTTCACTTACAAAAGTTAGCCATGGTTTTAACAGGAATCTTTTTTTTTTTTTTTTTTAAATCATGGTTCTTGTAGCCATGGGAACCGCAAATTAACCATGGTTTTGTTACTTCAAATAATAATATACAAAGAAGTATTAAGATAATATTTTTGTGGTTATAAAAACAAACCTAAGCCAACAACAGCCTTTAAAATTACTTATAATGCATTATATAAAAACAATGAGGCAACCCTGTTGAAAAAAATGAATCACAAATACCATTACAAACATTACAAACCATCAACTTTTAACCATTAAAAAACATTCTGTAATGTGTTTTGGGACATTTTCCATTAGGATTTAGAAGGTGACCAATTACAATAACCAGTACAACCATTACAAATTTTGTGATGTTTATTTTTTGTTTGTTTTTAATCAACATTACATGTTATTACAAATGCCTGCAAAGGGAGCCAAAGGCCTGGTAATTGCTGCTGTTACACTTACAGGACGATCAAGTCCTTGTCTAATAGGCTATTGACCCAACATTTGATTCAAATGGGTATTGAGCACATGCGTCCGCTGTTAATGAGGGCCCAGTTGACGTGACCGATGTCACACATTATATATATATATATATATATAAATATTAGTCTAAGCCTCAGACTTTTGAAGTCGTCGTTGAATTATATAGGATTTCCAGGAGAAGTATGTGTTGCGTTTAATGTTCAAACTCCTCACGAAAGAAGAAAGCTGTAGTGTTTACAACTGTGACGACAAACACTTATCAGGATCAAATAAACGCTGGATTTTCAAAAGTAAGTGAAATATTTAAAGTTTGCGGTATAGAATCTTTAAAATACGTCCAAGAGTTTTACACACTGCTATCGTGGCGACATTTGCACGCCCCGAAACGTGACTCTGAATGTAACAAACTGTGATTGGTTGTTTGACATGACGGTCAAACGGCATCATGACCTTGGCCAATTAAAGCTGCCATAGATTCCAGACCTTTAGCCATCAGTCTGAAGGTCTGGCTACGCGAGACTATATGTGTGTGTGTGTGTGTATATATATATATATATATTTCCATATATGTCCCAGTCAGCAAATTTCCTTTGGCGCAGATCTGGCCCATATCAACAGCTAAAGTGTGGTCCAGATTAGTTTGTGTTCGCCGGCCCAAATCTGGTCCATATCTTTTTAGCCAGAACTGAGCCAAAACAGTGCCATAACCCAACCCAGAGTGAGCCAAATAATAAAAACAGACGTGGCTGATATATGGACCTTATATGGTATTCTTATATGGATGAGTTCTGTAAAGGGCTGATGGCTCTTATGTGGCCCACATGTGGCTGATACACCAAAAGCCATTATTCAACCATATTTACACCACACCTATCTTTTTTATTTAAAATACCGATTACACAGTAAATCTTAAACACATCTTAAACACAAAAATGGATTCACACTCATTTTTAAAAAATGTTTATAGTATTTTAATAACAGTTTTACAATACAGAACATATAACATAACAGAAGTGTGCTATTTTGTAAAAGTCAGATGAGTGAATAAATGTGCAAAAATTGATATTTTTAGTAAGTCTCGCCAGTCTTTCTCACTCACAGTCTGTCAGGAAAAAAGAAGAGAAAAAATAACATTTGTATATCATAATTAGTATATCATAATTAGTATCATGCATTAGATATTATATGAAGACAAGCACATAAATGACTGTAAATCAGCACTGCACCCAAGACATGAGTGCTACTGTGAAGTCCCTTTTTAAATTTAATTTTTCTAAATTTAAAAAATGTAGTTACTTTAATAACAGGCTATTTTTAGACATAATAATAATAATATACATAATATTAATGAAAACATTAGGGGTGTAATGGTACCTCAGCTTTGAAGTCACCGTTTCAAACAGTTTTGGTACAGCAGGGGGAGAAAACATAAAATTGTTTTTTTTTTTTTTAAACGGTGGTTTACTGAACAATTTGTGTCTCTGCTTTTAAATGAACTCAATTAAAATTTTCTTAAGGATAAAAAATTCTATCTCAGCTATAATGCTATACAATAGGGAGCCCTATTAGAGCACATAACTAAAATATTAAAGGCTGCAATTAACAACAGAGCCCAATCTATTAAATTCAAATATTTTAGATACAATGACCAACACTACAAAAACAAAATATGCAAACAAATAGTTTGCACATTGCAATTTTCTAGCAACAAGCTGTAGACACTGAATGACTTGCCTGAGGTAAAGGTATTTCTGTTTTATTTGCATTTTTCTGCGGTTGCAAAACTGATTGAGATTAAGTGACATGAGCGTGTTTATTGCGCGTTATAACCGGTTGTAACTAGTAGAAAAGAGAATTAAAAGGAAAGGATGATCGCGCTCACTGCTACGCCATATCAAAGAGCGTCAAAACTGCATTTATGGGTTGAATTTCCTGATAAAATAGACATAATTTTTGTTTCTTATCGAACAGAACAAAACACAAACCTTGCGATTACATGATGTAATGTATAGCCTAGTAATAATGTATAGTGAGGATTTATTCACGGATATGAACTGAAACGGATTAAGTTCCGCTCGTGCAGTGGCTAAAATGACACTGTAGTTGTTCCGGACAATTTTCTGTACGAATAAGTGTACCAATACACCCCTAGAAAACATTTAAAACACCAAAACTGCACTTACCTGAATAATATGTGTCTGGGCGAAGGCTGTTGTTGTAAATAGGGAGCTTTTTCGTCATATTTTTCACGGCGGTTGAAAGAGGATGCAGGGTGGGAAATAACGGATACATTTTCAAAATTTCAGTAATCCACCAATAGGAATAAGTGAAGACACAAAGCAACCAATAGCACTGTTGAATGGGCTGATATGTGGACTGCCACTAACCTGCCACACATGACTATAGCAGTTTATATGTGTTATTCCAAATAAAAGCCAAATGTTAAGCATAAGTTAACACATTACATGGTGTGCCATAGCCAAGCCATGTATGGCTCTCGTTTGTGTGCTGTCATCTGGACCATATACCTCAAAACATATTGTCATCCAAAAGAAAATTCCCTCCAATTCTAAAGCTATGGCAACACATATACAGTATGGGGAAAGTTTGGCCCATCTGTGCTCAGCCATGCCCTACCTAGGCCAAATGTGACAGCTATCACATACAGGCTTTCCTGTAGCTCAAATAGTAGAGCATGGCGCTAGCAACGCCAAGATCATGGGTTCGATTCCCAGGGAAAGCAAGAGCTGATAAAATGTAAAAACTGTAACTTGAATGCAATGTAAGTCGCTTTGGATAAAAGCGTCTGCTAAATGCATAAATGTAAATGTAAATGTAAAGCTATCATCCACATTTGGCCCAAACGTTCTTGCTATCTGGCATATATATTGTACAATGTATTTTAATTATAATTGTACACAATTGTAACATAAAGCAATGTTTATTTGATTTTACTCTATTTTATTCTCATCTCACACAATATGGATCTGCATTCAAAAGGATTTTTTCAACTGAATATTCTCTGTAATTTCTACCATAATAATAAAAAATTCATACATCTCATGTGATAACAAATTTGGAAGATAAATGGCACATATATATATATATGTATATGTGTGTGTGTGTGTGTGTTTACTGCAATATTACCATTAAGGTTTTTTATTTTAATTTTATTTTTTTATATATATTTAACATCAAATAAGCAATACAATGTTTTCATATTAATAACACTGATGAAAGAAATAAGGTTTGGGTTATTCAGTTATTGAGTTAACGCATGTGTTCAATATCAGTTTACTCTGCTTGGTTCATTTTGTGCTTAACACAGGACACAAAGAGTTTATTTAAACTGTATTTCATAATCAAGTCATTAACCCACATTAGTATTATTATTATTAGTATTGTTGTTGTTATTTGTAGATACCAGTGGAGCAGAAGTGACTCATGTGTTCTGCAGTTCTGGTGAAAATGTCTGTCTGTCCTGTAATAATGCTCTTTCTGGCTGCACATCAACTACATGGAACTATGACAGACGTTCAGAGACAGTTGAACTGATTGCTGGAGGAATAAAGAAGACATACACAGAGACACATGAGAGACTGAGTCTGGACTCTGACTGCTCTCTGAACATCAAGAAAGTCACAAAAGAAGATCGTGGATTGTACTCCTGCCGACAATATGTGAATGGAGAACAAAAAGGAACTGATGCACGTGTTTATCTGCATGTTCTTCACGGTCAGTGTTTCTGTGAATATTATGATTATATGTTGAATTAAACAGTAATATTGTTGTCCCTGAAAAGACTGGAATCAGTCGTGTAATCTCTGTCTGATTTCTGTTTCAGTCTCTTCATCATCCTCACAGTCTGAGATCAGATCAGGCCGCTCTGTGACTCTCTCCTGTCAGTTATATAATGATCGAGTCTCTTGTGATACTTTGGTTCGTTCTGAGGGAATTGATCTGATCTGGGTGAATCAGGCTGGTGTGAATCTGCAGACAGACTCCAGATTTCAGATATTCTCCTCAGAACAGTGTCTCATCTCTCTGACTACAACACTCCTGAATGAAGATCACAACAGAGAGTGGAGATGTCAGGTTACACAGAGAAACCAGCTGAAGACCTCAGCCACATATACTGTCAAGTATTCAGGTAAATTATTTATAACAATTAATTATCAGTCATTTAAATATGATTGTAGTCTATGATGTATCTGAACATTCATCTTCAGCTCCGACCGAAACAAAGTCACCGTCTCCAGTCACCAGCTCTACATCAGCTGCAGCTCCTACACAACCAGGTACATAATCAGCTGTTAAGATGAATGTTTACTGATAACTGAAGATCTCAGTCAGACACACGGACAAGTATTCAGATCAGAAACTACATTTATTTAACCCCTTAACTGTCACAAGTTTACTTCAATACTGTATATTACAATTAAATCCTAATCTAATCAAAACAAACTATATATTGTTGGAAAGGTCTAAGACTCCTAAATAGATATTTTGCCAATGTTTGTTATTAAAAATTATGATCAGTAATAGATTTATTTATGACAAGAGTGTACCTCAAAACATACACTATTTTGCCAAAAGTATTGGCACCCCCTTCTAATGAACAGGTTTGACTACTTTAGTAATTTCCATGAGTACAAATCTTAATGTTTAAGCATATAATGATATTCTAGGGAATTGTGTGCTTCTAATTTTAAGGCAACAGTTTGGACAGGACCCTTTTCTATTCTAACATGACAATGCCTCCGTGTATAAGGCAAGGTTCAAAAAGAAATGATTGATTTAGTCAGTGTGGAAGAACTTGACTGGTCTGCAGAAAGCCAAGTCCTAATCCAAGCTGAACACCTCTGGTGTGACTTTAAATGCAGATCTTGAGCCAGAAACTCTTTACCAAACACCAATGATTTGTTCATATGGGATACAGTCATTTTAGACACTTCCAAAACTGTTGCAACAGAGATGGAAATAAAATTTTTAAATACATGATTTATGTTTCCATCTTTGTTGCCACAGTTTTGGAAGTGCCTTTTTCTGTTCTAAAGAAGGGGGTGTCCCAATACGTTTGTCCATATTAGTGATGGAAATTTTGATTCTTTCCAGGGATTCGTTCATTTTCAGTTCGTTCACCAAAATGATTTGTTCAGATTCGTTCAGTAACCATTTCTTCAAATTACATATATACACCAGCAGGGAGCGAAAAAAGAGTGTCTTATGTGTCATGTCTAAAGTCAACGATTGTACCGCATTACCACTTGTTGCAAAAAACTGATTTGACTTTATTAAAATGTGTAATCTACTCATTAAATAAATAAAATAAGGTTCAGGTGACCAAAACATAAGGTTTTCTTGCATAATTAAATTTTTAATTGTTTGGTCGGACTTTTACACATTCATAAATCGTGGAGTTATGTTCTGTAGCCTTTGTTAAATATGAATATATATAAATAAGCGTATATGTGCACAGTACCACAGTACCTGCTGCGCTTTGCATCCACTTTCTGCTGATTGCTGAACGAGACTGACTATGGAGTGAAAACAGTATCAAAACCTCCTACAAATGCACGCGAGAGATGCACATGCGTGCACACGAATCTACAATGCACGCGAGAGATCCACATGCGCGTACACAAATCCACAAGCGAGAGATCCATACACAGCGATCCACACACGCGGGCGCGAGAGATCCACACACACAGACACACGCACGCACGCACGCACACGCACACGCACACGAGAGAGATCCATACACACACATACCAGTCCACACACATACCAATCCACACATGCGCGCCAGAGATCCATACACACACACACACGAATCCACACACGTGCGAGATCCATACACACACATACCAATCCATACACACAGCGATCCACACACACACATACAAATCCACACATGCGCGCGAGAGATCCATCCATACACACACACGCACATGAATCCACAAATGAAAGCAAGATCCACACAGGGCAATCCAGACAAAGGCAATATGTGCATTGCTTCTTTGCTCACAGTATACACAACAAATAGCAAGTCCTTTGCAGTAGTGTTCTGCCTTAAGAATGTCCGTGAATATGCGGTTTTGTATTTGTGGATTCTTTTGAGACTGTCATTCCGCAGTTTAAACTCACAAATGCACACAGGCCTATCTGTACCGGGTGTGTCTCACTCGTCTTTACAAGTGAAGCTGCGGGCTCTTTGATCGCCCCCTGCCCAGTCAGCAAACAAATTTGGCCCAGATTTGGCATGCATCTGGCACAGCTGGCATTCATCCGGCACTGGCATACAGCATGTGGGCCAAACATGGCCAGGGTTTGGCAGAGATGGTACCGGGTTTAAGATGGCACACAAGACATGGGCCAGATGTCAAATGTAGATATGTGGGCCACATATGTATTGCCGATCTTGACCCACATTTAAAATCCATTTCAATAGTTTTGAGTAAAACACCAATGTTTTCCCATACAGAAAGGTAATATATTCACATACATGTGAAACACTGTTAAATATATTGAAATACATTTAGAAAATATATTTTTAAAATGCATAACATAAAGCTCATGTTGTGTGTTTAATTGTGTTTACATGTGAAATTATATTCATGCCTCATATGATATTATATGATATGATATTATATGTTATATTATAGAATAGTATATCATGTTGTTTTATTTATATACAACTGACTTCAAACTATGTTTTGCATTCACTGCTTTTTATATTCTCATTCAATTTACAGTTTGGTGTAGGCCTACTAAACAATACATGATGAAGTTTCAGGACATTTTATTTGACATTTACGTACGTTCGGTGACGTCGCATAACTGCCAAATTCAAACTACATTTTCGTGCTTTGTCTGACGCTGAGATGCCGCTGCACTTGTCATATAATCACACCTATGAAGTGTTTTTAACCACATAATGTTTATTTTGTGCTTTAGACATTTAAATACACATAAGTACTAGTAAAACATTACATTTAGAGTTCGTAAAATACACTCAGATGTTTATGGAAGCAGCAATAACAATCCATTCAAATATAAGTTTCAGACGTGTTTTATTAATATCAAATACACATCGTGTAAGTAACTATAAAGTTCACTCTATTGTTCTCCTATTTCTATTTCTCCTATTTTATGAAAATTGTATTGGAAGTGTAATTTATTTTTTTTATTTTGACTGAAGTCCCATTCGTTTACATGGAGAGGGCGGGGTTTATGACCTGAACTGCAGCCAGCCACCAGGGGGCGATCAAAGAGCCCGCAGCTTCACTTGTAAAGACGAGTGAGACACACCCGGTACAGATAGGCCTGTGTGCATTTGTGAGTTTAAACTGCGGAATGACAGTCTCAAAACAATCCACAAATACAAAACCGCATATTCACAGACATTCTTAAGGCAGAACACTACTGCAAAGGACTTGCTATTTGTTGTGTATACTGTGAGCAAAGAAGCAATGTACATATTTGCTATGTCTGGATTGCCCTGTGTGGATCTTGCTTACATTTGTGGATTCATGTGTGCGCGCACGTGTGTGTGGATCTCTGGTGCGCGCGTGTGTGGATATGTGTGGATATGTATGTGTATATTTGTGTGTGTGTGTGTGCGTGTGTGTGTGTGTGTGTGTGTGTATGGATCTCTCGCGTGCGTGTGTGTGGATTCCTGTGTTTGTGGATCGCCATGTGTTTGGATCTCTCGCGTGTGCATTTGTGGATTCGTGTGCACGCGTGTGGATCTCTCGCGTGCATTTGTAGGAGGTTTTGATACTGTTTTCACTCCATAACTTACTCACATGCTAAAATGACCGACCTACCCGGTACACATTCATTCACGAACGACATGTCATGTACCAGTTCGTTCAATTCGTTCATGAATGAGATCTCTCTCTCGTTCAGACTCAAAACAGCGACTCGGTCAGTGATGGGCGTATTTGTTCACTAGCACATTCAACAAATCACATGCTCCGTCACATCTCATACTCGAAGGCTATTGGCTCGAGGTTTAGTCATTCTTTGACAGGGTGAAACAGCAACTACTACCCGGTTCACTGATGTGCGCATGCGCTGCTAATAGCGCCTCGCTGCTGCAGACAGAGGAATTTCAGTGAACGAGAAATATGAGTCAATGGATTACGTGAACGAGAACGATTCATTCACTTAAAAAATTCGTTCAAAAAGAACGATTCGTTCACGAACGTAACATCACTAGTCCATATAGTGTATGTACAAGTCATTGGTACAATCACCTCATTCACTATTCCCTACATTAGTCCACTCTTACAGTTCACCTGAAGGAGTGAATGAAAACGAGTGAGTGAATTCAGTCATCGAGTGCACCGGAAGGTAGAGGTCTGCATTCCATTCCGCGGCAGATTTCTTGCGACGCGGGATTAAATTCCCGAATAAAACGCGGTTGCGGTCGGTAACTCTGGTGCAATTTGAACGGGAGCGGGCGGTCTAGCAATATCCCGTTCCTGACGTCTTTTCAGAACAACATATCTAAGCTTTATTCAAGCACCGGTACAGCCTGCAGGCGACTGTTATGCACGTGCTGCACGCATGAAACAGTGCTTCGTTTTATTTGCGAGTGTCTGTGCGCAGCATACGCATAAGGATGCTCAGGGGCAGGCTACCAGTGGTGAATATACGGCCCGCAGACAGAACAGGCAGGTTGTCGATGAGTGACAGAGCAGAATAAAGATGGAGCAAAGTGTGGATGCGCTGTCCTTGAAGAACGCTCAACTCGGTTTTGTTTATATTTTGCTTAGCCTATCATTTTAAATGACAGATGTCGAATTTATTTATTTATTTTTCTTCCGCGACACTTTTCCTAGGCTAGCTACTGTGTTTACAGCAAGATGTTAAACGAATTTAGTATTTTGACAAGACGAATAAAATTATAATAGGCCATTTTTGTACAACCTACATACATTTTTTTTTTTCTCTGCGACACTTGTTCCTATTGTGTTGTAAAGGTTAAACGAATTGTATCCTGACAAGACGAATAAAAATAAGGAATACAATTTTTGTACATTTTTATTTTCTCTGTGACACTTTTTTTTCCCCTACTGTGTTGGCAGCAAAATGTTAAACTAATTTCGTGTCTTAAGACACAAAATTCGTTTAACATTTTGCTGTCAATAAAAGACTCTTGACGACGAATAAAATAACAAATACAATTTTGTGCAGACTACACTTTTATTTGTTAGCCTATCTGTCTTTCTTTCAGTAGAGGAAATTTAAATGTGTGATTCTGGAAACGAGATCTAAATTTAGCTTGAACGTTTGGGTCTGGAAGAAAATTATTCAAAGCGGACAGCGGGTGAACAAAGAGTAAATATATCGCGGGAGCGGGCGGGTGCGGGATATAACCTCGCGGGAGCGGGACTTAAAAAACAGTCCCGCGCAGACCTCTACCGGAAGGACTGCTGCTTTTGTATAGTTTGTTTGCTGTTTAATAATCATTTTAAACGGGCAGCTCCAGTAGTAAGATTGAAGGATTAATCTTGAACTCTGTCATGGAAATTATGTATAAACCCTAATAGTCAATTTACAGTTTGTACCTGTGTTGTGTATTACGCCGTGGATGAGCGCTTCTAAAATAAATGAATGGATGATTCAGCTGCGGGCGGCATCTTCTGGCGAGACGCGGAATTCACTCTGCGCGCGACTCTCACAGTGCATTAAGGGGTATAGGGGGCGATTTCGGATACAGCCATGGAGTTTGGATGGCACCTGATGGCTATTTGTGGTATCCATGGGTACCAAAGACCTCACTTCCGCTATGCTCGCCGCCATATTTGTGTCTGATGTGACAACCAGCACATCCGTATGAGATTTAATAGATAATGTTAATTAGCTAGCTTACTACACAATCTGAATAATGTCAAGTTAGCTAATATTAGCACAATTTATAATTATTCATTCTTTCTGGACACATTACTGTTTGAATTGCGAAGGTAGCTGCTTGCTGAAGACTTCAAGAGCTTTAAGAATCCTCTCCTGGCTGGTCGCTCCTGCTTCACAGCGAGCGAGACTCGGCGGTTCCCTTCTCAGTCCGCGTTTTGATTTCAGCAAGTCAGTTTTGGTGAATGCAAACAACGTGATTACTAATCATGAGTCCAACATCCAGCAAGCCAAGAAAACATGCAATCTACCTGAGGGAAGACGTCTTTCATTTCTAGTGTATTCTTAAACCTGGATTTCATTACTGAAGCACAAATTCAGGCACCAAAAGCAGCCCACACTAAGTTCGCTTTAATTAAAGATATGCATTTTCATTTAACAAGGCCCCCCTCTAAATAAACATCAACAACTCAGGTTCGTTTAAATACATCCCCAAGATTTATTGATGGCTTTACAGAGTTTTTCTTATTACACAGGACATCTTACACACGAGTTAAGCCAGCAAGAGTTGAGCATCAAACCATACAAGAAAGCGAAGAATCACAGAAAAAACCCATTAAGTAAATATAACACACAAATAAACCTTGTGATTCACACAATTCATCAAAAGTAAATGACATGCAAAAATAGCTCAACTCTGCTTAAACACTAGGCATAGCGTCCTCTTTGTAAAGTATATATAAACAATGGGGGAAACAAACAAAATACAAAACCAAAAAGAAACTAGTCAGCCCAAAGGGCCGTTCCCATTTCTTTCGGCCCAATTATCGATTCAAGTACCCGGGCGGACTAGACAATAAACCCAAAACCAAATATTCAAACCAAAAAAAATAAACAAACTCAAATACAACAAGAGCTGTGTCAAAGATCCAAAAGACGGCGTATGCGAACCCCTCGCATACGAAACAATTGGCTTCATAGAGCTATCTTCAAGATCCAAGAAAATCCACCTGCGAACCGCTCACAAACAAACAGTAAAAGAGTCAATCGAAGAAACAATTGACCTATTGGTAAGACTAGCCAATGGCAGTCGAGTTTCAGTTGAACGGGGAGAGGAACTCTGTAGGTTTCAGCGCCACAGAGAGAAACATTGGAAGATCCGAAGCTTGCATCGGTTTCATGGGGTTTATGCTTCAAAAATGGAAAAGTGCCGTGCCTGGGGTACTTGTAACATTGATACCAGGTATCCTCAGAGGATGGGCAATATCACTTATTTCATTACATTTCCTGAATTCAAACAAAACAGAGCAAAATGTCCCTAAGTATTCACCCCAATACAAATGAAGACAAAAATGTTCATTTTCTGGTTGTCATACACTCATTAAGTTACAATTTTCATCTGCTCAAGCATTAATGTTATCTTGTGCTTTAGCAAGGTATCTCTGGCTAAAACTAGCTAACGTTAAAGTTAGTGATAACATACAATCCTAAATAGCGGACCGTTCTTGCGTCTTATAGTGTAGGTCAAAAACACATAAACGAAGGTCTACATTTCAGTGCCTCTCCATATTAAACTGATTAAATGTACATTAATTTAATCATACCCTGCGATACATGAACAGTGTTGATCCTGCATGTTGTCATCCGCGATCGTGATGACCGACCGTAATATGAGACTTCTCCCGCTTGCATTGTGATCTGTAAACCCTCGCTTCTAGTTACCACCGTATTTATTTTTAAATATTTTATAAATCCCTCCATGGAATATTTAATTCCCATTCGGTGGCCTTCTGTGTCCAAAATTGTGCAAAAATATCGTGGGACAAGGTTTTCACTGCAGCTGTCATTGTAAGACAGTGAGCAACTCCATTTGTTTGTCCGAGGGAGCAACAGTAACTAAGGGGGGCGGGGCTTACCTATAGGTCAATTGCACCTCCCGCTCTCGTTCCTACCGCTGATCTTCAAACATAGCTAACCACACCCTCTTATTTCATGACTTTACTCCCTAGATGTCACCTGCCACAATAGGCTACATGGCTGCAATAACAATTTAGTTCAAAATTTTGCCATTGTAAGAAAAAAAATGCTTTACTGAGCGTCCACGGAAATGACATAACCTATGTGGTACAATACAACTATTTTAACGTCCTTTATTCTCCTATAAAGAATCACAATAGCCAATTATTATCCTTTTCTGAAGTTGGCAACCGTACGTCAGCTGCCAGTGGTGCCTTCTGATTCAAGCCAACAATTTACTCCGCCGATCTAACCTCTTTGGGATCGAATAAAATTGTAGTTCAGGGTTTTTCTGACGACTGTTGTTACAGCACAACATTTCCCGGGTGTACTGTAACCTTGTGAACCTTCTGGGAGTGTTTCGTTGATCTTCATCTGGTAGTTCTGGCTGCTGTGACCACAGACTGACAGGTCGCGCAGCTGTGACTCGGACACAAAAATGGCGTCACATGGAACCTATGGATAACGCCTAAACAAAATTACATCGTAACCTCAATTTATTTATTTATTTTATATCAACTTCAAATTTGAAAAAAAAGAAAAAAGCTACTTATTTAGACACATGGCTTTAATTTTATATCAGTTTTTGATTAAAACCTATTTTGTAAAAATATTTATTTTATATAAAATAAAAACAGTATAGTACATTTTCTTTACAGTAAATTTAAACTTCTAACTTTTTTATACTTTCATTTTTGTTCTGCTGATTGTCTTCTTTAAAAAAGAGACCAACCTTAGGTCTGTATTCAAAAGCGTTCATGAATTATAACAATTTAAGTTTGAATACTGCACTTTATAGACAAACTGAAGGTTTATGGTCTGCAGCGCACTGTGTTTCAGTCTCATATAAATGATGTATAAATAACGTCATGTATTTATATTGTAATCAGCGCTGTTTCTGATCAAAAGGGTTCCTCAGTAAAGTCTTACTTCCATTATCAAAGATCATCAGTGATGCCTTCATAGATACACTTGTCTCATCTACACCTTAATTACTTTAAATAGATAACAAACATGTCTGAAAAAACGTGCCTTTGAAAAATTGCAAAATATTGGCTAATTTTTCAAATTTAATGCATGACAAATAAACATCATCTAAGCTCACATTTATACATTTATATCTGACTGCGTTTCTCCTCCTTGTTTATGTGAGCTACAGCTGCCTGAGTCTTACTCACAGCTGTTACTGTATGTCTGGGAAAATAATAATAATAATAATAATAATAATAATAATTAATTATGTCCTGAACGTTCATCTTCTGCAGGTCTAAAGGATTCAGTCAGCAGCTCAAACTCAACACAAGGTACATGATCTCTGACACACTTCATCAGTCTCTCACTTCTCTTTTATAATTAAATAATGCAGTTTAGCCAATGGGGATAAAATTAATCTTTATGTCTATGGTTCTTGCATCTCTAAAATGCCTATATAGATAAATGGATCATTACCCCAAACACTGAGATGACTTCAGATGCTCAGCTTCAGCTTTGCATGTCTTATTAATGTCACATTATGTTTGAACTAATATTGATCCACAGATACAGCTGTCATATCAGAAACTGTAGTCTGTGCTGGATCATTAATCAGAGGTATGTTGGCTTTACATGCACTGAAACTATCAAGGCAATAATTGTTCATTGTTAATAAGCAATTCACAGGTTCACAGATTCCTTCTCTTCTCTCTCTCTGTTCTGTCCTGCAGTGATTGTGATTATTGTTGAGATCGCAGTGTTTGCTGCTCCTACTGTGATTCTTCTTCAGATCATCTGTGTGAGAAGAGCTGGTGAGTTTTGAACATCACAGAACCTGAGGATTCACATCGATCTCTAACAATCTGAATCATTACAGTGCAAAGAAGATCAGTACAATTATTTATTTTTATTTATTTATTTAGGAAGGAAGACCTCTCACCACCCGACGGAAATAGAGATGTCTACAGTATTACAATGAAACACCTTCTATAAACATCATATAAAGATTACAGCAAGATTTATTTTAATGTTTATGGATATTATAGATATTTGAATACAGCTCTGAATGTCATTTTCCAGTACTGCGTACTGTACAGACTGCTTTAATATGATATTAAATACAGTCATCATCAAAGCATGACATGTACATTAATAAACATGTATGGTTATTAACACAGATATCATAATTATAATTTTACTTTTAGCTTTAAAATTAAACTTTGACAAAAATATTTTAAATGTTTTAATAGTCCAGTTCATTTATCAGATGATATATTAACAGTTTATTATTATTATTATGTTGTTTACATATCCTTTCAATGCAGAGACAAATCCTTACTTATGTTTCCTCTCAACCCTAAATAAGCAAATACATGAAGGATTGTATTCCTCACCCACAACATAGTTCAACATGATTTTATGTTAAGTATTGTAAGTATAAATATAAATTCACAATTTGAAAACATTGTTGTTGTTTTTTTTTTTTTGGTCTACAAATGATGGTGAAAATGTGTTTAAGCTATTTAACCCTGAAACTGGGTATATTAGCAATATTTACGTTAAACAAAAATTATAACCATCCCAGTTACTTTGCACTGGTTGAGCTACAAGAAAAAAAAAAAGGGGGGGGGGGGGGTCACCGTATTTGCAGTAATTAGCAATAGTCTGATGTTCTACCAAAAAATAAACTCATACACGCAAAAATTGTGTTTCTTTCAGCATGTTTTCAAACAATATATACACTTAGTGAAATACAAACCCCAAATACTGTAAGTCTTTATACATATATATACAGACAATTCAATAAATCTGACCCGCATATGAGTTCCTGTGTGTGTGTGTGTCTGTGAGAGGAGTCAAAATGGTCAACACAGTCCACTGGAGGTTGAGACCATAAACAGTTCATAAAGTAATGAAAACCAGTCTTATCTGTAGATGAATAGAATTAGGAGGGCTGATGATGATGTCCTAAACTTGGATGACTGGTCAGCATGAAGACTTCATTCCATATGCACTTGAGGAGTTACTTCAGCAATTTAGTAATGCAAGAGCTACAGAATAAATAATCCTGTTTGAGCAGGAAACACAAAGGTTTCTCAAACATGATTAGGAAGTAGGTCACAGGTAACCATGAGGCAGCTTCAAACAGAACCTCACACTTACTCTACTACTTTCTGTTTTTATTCAATACAGGGGGAACATGTGTCCCCCTAGTGGCCAGTATGAACATTACTGTGACAGACAGTGACTGTTACAAAATGTACTATTTATTGATTTCATACACCAGAAGCTATTGGATAAAATTAAAGACATATAAGGTGCTCATCAAACAACACGTACAAGAAAAGCATAACCACTCATATCTCGTGCCAGCATAACTCTGGATCAGCTGAAATAACCATCTAAAACTGAAAATTAATACCAAAGATGTTCATGTAAAAAAGGAAGAAAACCTGAATGTTAATTAGTGTATTGTCGGTCGAACTCAGACATCCTGGCCTGCAATTGAGAAATTAATTTGAAGAATTCATTCAGATTTCTTCTTGTCCTTGAAAACAAAATTATATTGTAGTTCATATTAGCATGTCATGAAGCAGACACAACTGTAGAGCTCAAAACATCTTTGTTATAACCTGATCTTTGATGACCTAGATATGCCCATATGTCTCAAATCTGAGACGGTAAACATGTCTCAAACATACGCATCTGTAGCTGTAGCAGGGTTGAAGTGTTTATTCAGACCATCACTCTGTCAGCGCGTCTGATTCTGGGGCTCCGGAGACGCTTTTAAATACGCTTTTTTTTTTTTTTTTTTTTAATGTATGTACTCTAATTACTTAGAATCAATATAAATCCATTAACTGTCAAAACTATTAGATTTAATCAGTTAAAGATTATGAATAGGATTTAAATAAAGCTAGCTCTGAAACAATTCAGATCCAATTAGTTAAATTGTATGAGATTGGTTTACATTCAAATGGCACTGTTGACATCCTCCAGTCAGTAGGTGGCGGTACTGCACACTGACGTGTCTAAAGCGTAATGCTTTGGTGATGCTCGTGCAAATTAAAAAAAAAAGCAGCGCCAGAAGAAGCGTTCTCCTGAAACTCCTCCTCACCACTCTGCATTGGCTCTGCCTGGATCATAAACTATAGACCGATTTCCTGTTAGTAAACATTGTGATGTTTTTATGTGGGCGGAGCTTCGGTGGTGGCAGAAAGATCCCCCTGACCACTTCACTAACGCTAGCTATGAAGTCTGTTAGCTTGTTTTTTTAACAATAACTTGAGAAATTCAGATTTTACCTGCATATGTAAGGGCTGCATACCTGCATACTGTCCGCGTTATTTAAAAAGTTTAACTTTAACGGACGAAATTGGTCGACCTGTACTCACTCAAAGCATGGACGATCTGATAGGATTACCTCCGCTCGAGTGATCACAACTAACTTGTATAGTAAAGACAAACTCACCGTGTATCTATGAAGATGTAATATATATTTCAATTTCAGCAGGCAACTATTTTTACAGCTACATTATTATTCCAGCCACAATTACTCATAACGTATATACAATTACACATGATTAAGCATATAAATCGTCAGTTTGTTGTTTTACACACATGCACGCAGACATTATTTCATTCACGACATTGTACTGAGATCCATAAGAAATCTTTAGACGCGCTCATAACAACTAAAGACAATACTTTATTGAACCTTTTCCGATAAGAAATGTGCGCCTGCAAACGTGAGCTTTTCTGATGATTGTTTCTGTCCAGTCCGCTCTTTATCTCGTTTAACCACAGCTGTCGTCGTTTATTTATTTTTTAAAATTCATTATTTATTTATTTATTTTGTCTGGCAGTGGCAGCAGCGTTCAAATTTAAATTTCAATATTTCAAAATTCTGACTTTATCCTTGAAATTTCAAGATTATATCTCGCAAGTCTGATAAGAAAAATCAACTGGTCATTCTCTCTTTTGAGTTTATCCCACACATCTGGCTTTTTTCCCCTCAGAATGGACAAACTCGCTATTGTTGAGTTAAATCTAGGTATAAAGTCCGAAATACGAAATATAAAGTTGAAAAAAAAAAAATTCTCAAAAAAGAATTGTGGGATAAAATAGGTAACATGATGTAAATTGGTATAGGTTTAAATACTATTTCATACTGTAAATGTAGGACAAATATAATATATTCCCTATGAACTGTATATGTGAATATTATGTTGAGCAATTGTTTAAATCAAATTTATGCTTTAAAAGTAGAGTAATCATAGCAGGTTTCATTCATTAGTCTGTCCGTTTAAACATCTGCGTTTAGCTTCAAATGGCGTTTTTGACGACAGTATTCTATAAAAAAATATTTGCATTCCGATTCTGACATCCAAAGGCACAACAGTACATTTTATCTCTGATTCTGTGGATTTTCCCCGTTTCACTCCGCTTGTTACCGTGTGTTTCTGCCACCACAATGCGCACGCAGCTGCGAGTGACGTAACTGTGACGTCAAGTCAAGTCAAGTCACCTTTATTTATATAGCGCTTTTACAATACAGATTGTGTCAAAGCACTTAACAGTATCAAATTGGAGGATAGAGTGTCAGTAATGTATAATGATAAGATTAAACACTCAATTTTCAGTTAAAGGCATTTCATTATTGAATTCAGAGATGTCATTGTCTAGCTCAGTTTAGTTTAAATAGTATCTGTGCAATCAAATCGGCGATAATCGCTAGAAATTAAGTGTCCCCAACTGAGCAAGCCAGAGGCGACAGCGGCAAGGAACCAAAACTCCTCTGAGACATAATGGAGAAAAACCTTGGGAGAAACCAGGCTCAGTCGGGGTCAGTTCTCCTCTGACCAGACGAAACCCGCAGTTCAAAAGTTTCTATTTCTATTTTAATTTTGTTGCAATTTCTAACAATAGTAGTATTATGTAGTTAGGTATTTTATTATATTTTAGTTATTTTGTTATTTTTGGTTGATATATCTGGGGATATATCTCTGGGGTCATCCGGGCGTCCTGGTCTCCGCCGACGATCAGGGCCGCAGACGTCACCTCGGCGCCGACCCACCATCTGATCGGACACGGACCGAGAAACAGACTAGGAAAAAACAGACAAACATTAGCGCAGATGCCATTCTACTTACGATGTAACGAGTACATCGTGTGTTATGGGGAGTGTTCCCGGTTCCGGTTGATCTAATTAATGCAGCCTAACAATCCTTTAACGGATTTGAATAATAGAAGCGTATTAATGTGTTATGTGTAAGCCAGGCTAAAGAGATGGGTCTTTAATCTAGATTTAAACTGACAGAGTGTGTCTGCCTCCCGAACAGTGTTAGGTAGACTGTTCCAGAGTTTGGGTGCTAAATAGGAAAAGGATCTGCCGCCCGCAGTCGATTTTGATATTCTAGGTATTATCAAACGGCCAGAGTTTTGAGAACGCAGCGGACGTGGAGGACTATAATGCGATAAGAGCTCGCTCAAGTACTGAGGAGCTAAACCATTCAGGGCTTTATAAGTAATTAACAAGATTTTAAAATCTATCCGATGCTTGATAGGGAGCCAGTGCAGTGTTGACAGAACCGGGCTAATATGGTCATATTTCCTGGTTCTAGTAAGGACTCTAGCTGCTGCATTTTGGACCAACTGTAGTTTGTTGATCAAGCGTGCAGAACAACCACCCAATAAAGCATTACAATAGTCTAACCTTGAGGTCATAAACGCATGAATTAACATTTCTGCATTTGACGTTGAGAGCATTGGTCGCAATTTAGATATGCTTTTGAGATGAAAAATGCAGTTTTACAGATGCTAGAAACATGGCTTTCAAATGACAGATTGCTATCGAACAGCACACCTAGGTTCCTGACTGATGAAGAAGAATTGACAGAGCAGCCGTCAAGTGTTAGATAATGTTCTAGGTTACATGTGGGGTTTTAGGTCCGATAATTAACACCTCTGTTTTTCAGAATTTAGCAGTAAAAATTACTCGTCATCCAGTTTTTATATCGACTATGCATTCCGTTAGTTTCTCAATTTGGTGTGTTTCACCGGGCCGCGAAGAAATATAGAGCTGAGTATCATCAGCATAACAGTGAAAGCTAACACCATGTCTCCTGATAATATCTCCCAAGGGTAACATATAGGCGTGAAAAGTAACGGCCCTAGTACTGAGCCTTGAGGTACTCCATACTGCACTTGTGATCGATATGATACCTCTTCATTCACTGCTACGAACTGATGGCGGTCAGATAAGTACGATTTGAACCATGCTAAGGCACTTCCACTAATGCCAACAAAGTTTTGTAGTCTATTCAAAAGAATGTCGTGGTCGATAGTGTCGAACGCAGCGCTAAGATCCAGTAGAACTAATAAAGAGATACAACCACAATCAGATGATAGAAGCAGGTCATTTGTAACTCTAATGAGAGCAGTCTCAGTACTATGATACGATCTAAATCCTGACTGGAATTCCTCACAGATATCATTTTCTCTAGGAAGGAATATAATTGTGAGGATACTACCTTTCTAGTATCTTTGACAGAAAAGGGAGATTTGAGATCGGTCTGTAATTAACTAGATCTTTGGGGTCAAGTTGTGGTTTTTAATGAGAGGCTTAATAACAGCCAATTTGAAGGTTTTGGGGACATATCCTAATGACAATGATGAATTAATAATAGCCAAAAGAGGATCTATGACTTCTGGAAGCAGCTCTTTTAGTAGTTTAGATGGAATCGGGTCTAACATACATGATGTTGGTTTAGATGATTTAACAAGTTTATACAATTCTTCCTCTCCTACAGTAGAGAATGAGTGGAATTGTTCCTCAGGGGTCTATTGTGCGCTATCTGATGCGATACTGTAGTTGACGGCTGCAGGGATACAATTTTATCTCTGATAGTATCGATCTTGGAAGTGAAGTAGTTCATAAAGTCATTACTGCTATGCTCTTGGGAAATGCCAACACCTGTTGATGCTTGATTTTTCGTTAATTTAGTTACTGTATTGAATAAATATCGGGGTTATGTTTGTTTTCTTCTAGAAGAGACGAAAAGTAATCAGATCTAGCAGTTTTAATGCTTTTCTGTAGGATAGGGTACTTTCCGCCAAGCTAAACGAAATACCTCTAATTTAGTTTTCCTCCAGCTGCGCTCCATTTTCCGGGCTGCTCTCTTTAGGGCGCGAGTGTGCTCATTATACCACGGTGTTGGACTCTTATCCTTAATCTTCCTTAAGCGTAAAGGAGCAACCGCATCTAAAGTGCTAGAAAAGAGAGAGTCCATAGTTCCTGTTACATCATCAAGTTGTTCTGAGCTATTGGATATGCTGAGGAACTGAGATAAGTCAGGAAGATTATTTATAAAGCAGTCTTTTGTGGTAGAGGTAATGGTTCTACCATATTTGTAACAAGAAGTTGGCTTTACAGCTTTAGCTATATGGAATATACAGGAGACTAGATAATGATCTGAGATATCATCGCTCTGCTGCAAAATTTCAACGCCACTGACATCAATTCCATGTGACAGTATTAAATCTAGAGTATGATTTCGACAATGAGTAGGTCCTGACACGTGTTGTTTAACACCAATTGAGTTTAGAATGTCTATAAATGCTGATCCTAACGAATCTCTGTCATTATCAACATGGATATTAAAATCACCAACGATTAGGACTTTATCTGCAGTCAGCACTAACTCTGATAGAAGATCAGAAGATCAGAAAATTCTTTCATGTGACGTCTACATGAAATTGGTCTATTTGCAAGGTAATATTTAATCTGTACTGAGTGTATATTATTTGACAATTGAATTGTATATACATGTATTATTAGTGCGGTTTATATCGTATTACAATAATATTAAATTTGAGTCGTGTTAACTGTTTTACAGGTTCAGTTAACTTAAAGATTTAAGTACATTGAATTCAAAACAATTTTCTAAACAAGCTTGTTCTCTACAGTTCTTTTGAGAAATAACAGCACATTTGCAGCTGTTACAAATGGCAATGCAGAGTAAAGTTTAAGTACAAATAATTACAAAGAAAGATCGATTAATAAATTAAAAAAATATGACATTTTGAAGTAAAATACTGAAATGGTGTTTTCTTGTAAAATGTACTCAATGTTTAATGCATTTTTTTTTCTTCTTCTTCTTCTTCATCTTCTTTTTAATGCAGTGCAAGTGATATCAAGCCACTTGACCGTCCTGAAACAACACGAGTGCTCATGTTTTTGAGTTTGAATGCTCTTCTCCTTAAGGTAGTATAGTTCAAAATAACTGTCTATACATTTAATTCTTATTTAATACTGCCAAGCCAAAAAAGGTTGCTTTCTGGATTTAAATGAGTAAATACTTGATATTTAAGGATTGACTCATTACTTGAAGTGATTAATATGTTTCTGGCATGTTGTGTGTTTGGCAACAATTATTTTAGCCCTAAATGATGCAGTGTGTAGCCTTTTATTTCTCAAACAACCAGGTCGGAAGTCGTACCCATATCTATATTCCAGGATAACAATGTCAAGATTCATCAGGCTCAAACTGTGAAAGACTGTCCACCACAGAGTCCTGACCTAATCCCTATCGAAAGTCTTTAGGATGTGCTGGAGTCGACTTTACACAGCCTGTCCAAAAAGAAGTTGCACACTCTAATATTTCATTGGACCACCTATAGCTTTCATAACATTGTGCTTTGCTGTGGCATTGTTTAAACAACATTATGCAACATCACAACACTTATTTCCATCAAGAGTTGCATTTTTGTTTTTGGATCTTGTATTGACAATGTGAGAGTCTAGCCACTCTGTAAAGTCGACTCCAGCACATCCTCAAGACATTCAGTAGAGTTAAGCTCAGGACTGGTGATCAATTCATACATGAAAATGATTCCTCGTGCTCACTGAACCACTATTTTATATTGTCATGCTGGAATGTGTACATTGGTACGTCCTCCGACATGGTTGTTTGAGAAATGAAAAGCTACACACTGCATCCGTTTGAATTAAAAGAATTATTGCCAAAATACAAGCCGGAAACATAACAATCACTGCAATAACCATCCAATTCTAGACTCTTCAGTATTTGCTTATTTAAATCCAAATAGTTGTTGTTGTTTTTTTTTTTTTTGACCAGGCAGTGTACATTTGAATGAGTCTACATATCCAAAATGTCAGAGTTTGTAAACAATTTGCCCTTAAAATGTCTGAATATGACACTGTGACTGGCATTGGAGCACGACTCATTCTGTTTGTTTATCCTCCAGGACTGTGAAAGTGCAGTGGCTGGGTCTGGAGTTGCACAGACAACAGTGGTCATGTACATCTTTCGTTCAGAGGGTGCTGGTGTTGGTGCTGGAGACCAGCCTATGGATGTTGTTGTGGAAGTTCTGCAGGGTCACTCTTGGGTGTTTGATGCTTTTTGGACTGATTCATGTGCTTAACTGAAGCTACGCAACGGAGCTCAAGTGCACGTTTGAAGAAAATCCTGGATACAGCCAAACTGTCACCAAAGAACTCTTTAAGTAATGACAATTGAGATGTAATTTTTGAGACATCAGATTTTTGTACTTGAGTCCATTTAAGTGTTAAACGTTTAAAATGTAGATATAAAATGTTCCTTTCGTACTCATGTACTCATAACAGGTAATTAAATACGCATGAAAGAGTTGTGGTGCAGAGCCTTATGGCATTTCTTTTCTGACCATTATCCTATTGTTAAATTATTGCATGTCACAGATTGTTTTCTAAATTTTATTGCAACATAAGCAGTACTGTTATCATTGATTTACCTCATGTATCTGTCTACCTCAAATTTGCACAGTTCTTGAGTAAACTGATCTTATTTCTGTATTCTGTTAAAAATGTTTTTAAGTTATTATTATTATTTTTTTTTCTGTTAAAATTGTTTGGGTTTTTTTTGCTTGTTTTTTTTGCATTTATATCTGCAGTATGGTCTATTGTGGCAAAATGTTTGAAAATAGTGTTTAACCTTCTTGTGCATGTAAATATGAAGGCACTTTTGTTGTTGTTGTTGTAGCACACAAGTGAATGAACATGTATGTCTTGCTAGCTCATATAGCCAAGTGCTTTGAAGCATTAATAAATTGATATAATGTAACATGGTGGTCTTGCTGTTCTTTTTTTGTGTGTTGTAGTGATTGGGTGGGGTAGGATTACATATGTGAAATACATTGGGTTAATTGATAAAAATTATGTAAATGTGATGCATTTTAAGTACATTGGGTTTATTAGCTAATAATACATATACACATTTCTTATGCATTTAAAACAAATTGGATTAATGGTACTATTACATAAATCTTATTACTTGTTTCATTTACATAAGCTTGGCAAATTTGCATCACATAAAGTTTATTAATTTGTTTAAGTTAAAAATATGTAATCAAAATGGATGGAAATTTTATATGCAATTGAAATACATAAATCTTAAGAATTAAGCCTAAATATTTTTTTGAGTGATACAGGAATATTATTAGATGGCAATTTATTTGTTGAATGAGAAGTTTTAGCGATTCTTGCAAGGCAGCACTGTGCTGAACATTGTGATTACGGTTTGTTTTTAAACCCATAGCCATAAACATGTAACATAAACATGTAACTGCCCAAACCAAATGTACATATCCAATCAATTTTTTTTTATTTATTTATTTATTTTTTTTATAGATTATTTCACCTTAGATGTGTTTTGTTGGTTTGTATTTTTAATTAATATATTTTATATTTTGAATTAAGGTTAAAGTTTAAAAATATGAATAGAATGTTTGATTTTTACATGAATAGAATGTTTGATGTTAATTTTGGTTTTGGGCCAAAATGTATAAATATCATCAGGATGTTTTACAATGGTGTTAATAGTTCAGTGGCTCTTTGGGAACTTGTCCAAGATTTCAGGTGAACAGAGGCATAAGACAAGGCTGTGGGAGTTCATCTCTGTTATTATGGTTGCAGAACTGCTCGCCTTTCTAGTTAAAAATGGGAATAACACTGGAATTAATTTTAGGGGACACCAACGATACAACCCTTTTTTTAAAAAAGATCCTACGTAAATCCCATTAGCACTTCATTCTGTGGAGTGTTTTGCCAAAGCATCATGATTAAAGCTAAATACACCAAAATGTGAACTGATGCATATTCACGAGCTCCTTTGACCTCATTATATAATGTTTCAATTAAGGAGATTAAATATTTAGGTATCACAATTTCAAAAGATGTAGAGACAACTGAAATGTTAAATATTGACAAAAACATTAATAAAAATGTAGATCAATTATGAACTCTTGGTTACAGAGGGATATCACAATTTTCAGGAGAATATTGTTATAGAAAATTGAAAGTCTTTATGGATTAATTTACCCTGGAGTTTCATTGCCAATTTCTTCCAGAAAGATAAAAGCAATTCATAAACTTAATTTTGATTTCATCTGGAGAAATAAGTACCACTATAAGGAAAAATGATATAATAAGAGAATATGAGGATGGTGTCACAGTATAGGCCGGACTCAGGGTGAGTGGTGATGAGAATGTTTTATTGAGACAGGGGTAATAGACAACGTAATGGAAATGGAGTGGAAGTTGATGAAGTCACACACACAGATCTCTATTCCAGGGACAAGGAGCGGGGTGTACACGGAGACACTGGTCCGGGGATGACGATCTAGGAGGAGGAGAAGAACACAAGGAGAAGGAACAGGAGGTAAGTAGTAGTTAAAGGATATCGTTCTTAGTAGCAGGTTGCTTGTCGCTGAGTCCACGTCGTGTTGACGAGATCGGACGGTGTGCGACTGTGGTGATGGGGTTTTTATCCTCCGTGATGGTGATGAGTGAATGAGGTGCAGGTGGACGTGATTAGTACTCAGGTGAGGTGGAGCGTTGTGGTTGGTGGAGAGTTGGGCCTGGCCGATCTGTTACAGATGGTGGGTTAAAGGCGATATATTTTGATAACATGAATAGAGTACTTAAACTTAAATGTCTTCAGTCTTGTATTAGTAATGAGCATTCGTACTGCTTTGCAATTCCATCCAGTTTGTTTAAAACATTAGGAGGTATAAAGTTTTTTTTTTTTTTTTACAATGTAACTTTGAGATATCTACAATTCCACTGAAATTCTTGGTCATGTATTGTATTGGAAAATGCTATTTAAACATAATTTCAGTCCTCATAAAGTTTCCTTATGGAATAATCGTTGTATTTTATTTCAGAGAAAAATCTTTATTTTTGGAGGACTGGTGGCGAAGAGGTATTTGGTCAGTGCTGCACATTATGGATAAGAACACCTGTTTTGTTTTGTTTTTAGTTTTAATGATTTTAAGTGTGAGGGAAAGGTTTATTTGAAATGTATTAAACGTATTCCTTTACCATTCCTTAATATGTTAAAGGGGATTTTAACATATTCCACTATAATTCCCAAGATTTTGGATCTTAAATTAGGCAAAATAAATGTTGTAGACAAGAAGTGTACTAATACATTTATAAGAAATCGTCTTGTGCAGGAACGCTATCCTGGTCCAATAATTAGAGACTATCTTTTTCAACATTTAAATAGGAAATCAGTTAATGAATTTAGATGCAAGTATTTGTCATTTCCTCTTCCACCAAAATATAAAGAAGTGCACTTTAAAATTGTGTACGATATTTATCCTGCTAAGGGGTTTCTGAGATTAAGATCTAATGTGGATTGTAATATTTGTCAATTCTGTAATAATGATGTAGAAACTGTTGAAAATTCATGTCTTCATTGTAATCTGGTTAATTCATTGTGGACTGAAGTATGTAATTGGATTAAACAAGGAATATCTATTACTTGGGACATGTTGATATTTGGAGTTCAATTGGTGGACAAACGTGTAGACTTTGTTGTAAATTGTTTGCTTCTCATATTAAAATACTTTATTCGCAAATGTAATTTTTGAAAACAGCACCCCAGTTTAATGTCTTTAAAAAGCAGCTTGCCATGTATACAGAGGTCCTAAAAAATATGAGAAGTGACACGGCCAAGAAATGATTTGATTTGTTTAATATGTGTGATTTAGTTTAATGATGATGGCATAAATGTTGCCAAATTACAGTAAATCCAATGTTATTGATTGCTGTAAAACAACAAAACTTGGAAAGGCCACAGTAAGCTGCTACTTCACAGCTCTTTAAATGTTATTTGCCAGCACCACCTTTGTTGACTCAGTTAGGCCTGGGAACAGAATGTCCTGTACATGCCAAACTACAACTTAAGAAAACATATGCAAATAGAAAAAAGCACCAGCAAATTGAGAACATCTTCATCAGTTTGACAACACATGTGCTGCAATACTCACAACACAACCAAATACAGAAAAGCACTGCAAGCAGCACAGAACACAATGGAAATGTTACAAGGGGACCATGGTTTAATTCCAAAGTTCTAGCATGAAACTCTAGAAACTCTCTGAAACATGGCTCTTCAGAGCAGCAGCAGTACACATATTTTGGCTTGTTGGAGGGTGTTTTGTTCTCCTGCTGTCTCACCTTCGCCCGGGGAGCAGTTGGGGGTTCGGTTCTTGCTCAAGGATGAAGGAGTATATCGCAGATCTACAATGGCCCTCATGATAATGTTAATACTATTTACTGAATAATTATTTATCAAAGCATGTTAGGGAATAAGTTGGCTTGGAATAATATGGCTTTAGTCTGTCTTTTACTCTCTAAGAAGCTGCTTTCATTGTTCTCTGTGTATGTGTGTGAATGTCTGTCTTTGCAGCTAGATGCAGAGAGAGCCCTAGGACGAAACTGTCAGTTGCTGTACCCTGATGTCTAGGCTATCCGATATATGTCTCTGGAGAGACCTATTGCTTCTGACCTCTAATCACTTGTCACCAAATTAATCACTAGAAGATATGCTTTGAGTTTTATGTTTTATGGCCATGTGTGGAGATTTTCTTAGTTTATCAATGTTTCGACCAACCAGAATCTTGCTTACCTATGTATTGACGTAATTAGTGACCAAAAAAAAAAAAAAACATTCTTGAGGCTATTTATGAGATGTCTACTAATAAGAATTTTAAGTTAAATATTTTTCCCATTAGCTCCTTTTAGGGGTGACAGTTAAAGGGTTAAACATATTAATAGTCACACAAATGTGGTTCATGCAGTGCATACACACATTACATCTTTCTGTTTTCTCTACTGTATGTATACAAAACAAAATATAAAATACAAGCCTATTTTCTTTTTCATTTTAAAAACATATTAATTTGTGGCTTATGAAATATGTCCACATATACTCTGATTATCTTCACTGTAATAAAATGAAATATGACATAAAGCACAACTCTTTTTTTGTTAAATGTCAGTTTTAATGAACAATAATAGCCATTATAAAAGTATAAGTATAACATATAAGAGACTTATGTAATAAGAAATAAATACAAAAGCAAACAATTCAGTCAACAAAGTCAGCACTGTACTACAATTAAGTTAAGTAATTAAATATATGAAGTTATGAAACATAAGTTTGTGTTAGATATCTCAAAACAATTGTTATCCCATGTTTAACCACTAGAGACGTCAGAGCCAGCGGCAAATGTCAGAAGCTGTAGCCGAGGTGAGGCTGCTCTCAGCGGGAAACATGAGCACTGAGCGCCCGGTGATCGCCTGGAGCTCACGTCTCCGGAATCAGCGAAGCAAACTTTCAAAATAATCTTTTATAAATAGATTGCATATTAGAGTTTTAAACAATAATATTCTCGCCTGAAATTGTCTTCAAACTAAATTTCATGAAACAATAACAGGTTTTGAATGGTTTTGAAAATTATGCAGGTTTTCTCCTGTCAATTATGACATTAACGCTTGCTGTTTGGTGCAAAATGCATTCTGGGATATCAGGCTGCCTCAAGTTCGCACAAGTCATTGCTTGAGGATCCTTGAGGATTTGGACTTTGAATTGGAAAAGTACTTGGGCGGCGACTGATGACGTTTCACAAGTACACAAGAACAGGCAAGAATGCATATTGAGAAGCGGCCTGCGTTTCCACCGTACCGAACAGATAAAGTAGATAGAAACATACATATTTTAGAAAATAATTTCTTATGTTCACACTAGATGTAGAAAGCAACTTAATTTAAACAGGTAGAACTGTATTACTTATTGCCTATTAAACTTTATTACCTATTAAATTTCAATGAACACAACTTTATTTATAGAAACTATGCTATACAAGATAAGTCTTACCAGTTAATTTTAGTACATTCTGAGCTATTCTTCTCACAAATATTCATGTGACAGTTTTACATTGCGTGTCATTTGTTGCGCTTGGTTCGTTCAGGGTGTGAAATATTTGTCCATCAGGTTGTGTCCTCCACGTCAGCTTGGTGTTACTCAGCAGTCCCAGTTTCCTCAGCTTTTGCTGCAACTGAAGACAAACCATCTGAGCTTATAGTCATCATAAACGTGTTTTCATGTGTCATTCAGACATTTACATTACTTAACACTGACCAGTTATTGTGAAAAAAAAAGAACATACATAATACATTGTTACAAACCCAATGTGTATAATTTTAACACTGACCTGCTGTAAAATGGTGCTGTTAAAATCACTGACATCAAGGTTCATCGTTGACTGCATGTTTATTTTCAGTATTTGAATCTTCTTTGCTGCAGGGATTGAAATAATCAAATCAGTCATTTGCAACAGTGGCCACTGTAGTAGGATCACGTAAACAACAGCAAACAAAGAGGTTTTCTTACCAGTGCCACAGAGAAATTTGAGTTTCTTTGAACATGATACATCAGCCCATAGATTATATAGCAAATCCAGTTGCGCACAATATTCAACTCCCCGTCCATTATTGGGTTCGTGGGTCCCCCAAGCCGTGAATACAGAGCTACTCTGATCTGACCACTTCCAGCTGTCTCTGTATAAACCCATGAAAGCTGATTCCTCGTTACTGTTGAGCAGCAGCTGCTTTAGTTTTGTGTTCTCAGCTTGGTTTTCTATTGTAGCCAGATCCGTGTGAAACAGTCTGCAGTAGTTTAAAGCGTCTCTCCAACTTTTCTTCTCTCGGATGAAGACAGTTTTATTGCTTGTGGCTGAGGACATATAGTTAATTTAGATATTCTGTTTATTTAGTTATATATGAATATCCAAAATACAGCAAAAAATAATAACATTTGGACATATTTTTACTATTTCAAATAGCTGTTTTCTATTTAAATACATTTTAAAATGTGATTTCAAAGCTGAATTGTAAGCATCATCACTTCAGTCACATGATCCTTCAGAAAACACTCTAATATTCTGATTTGCTGCAAAAAAAACACACTTATTATAATTATTATTGTTGAACAGTTGTTTTTTTTCACGTTTCTTTGATGAATGGAAAGTTTAGAAGAACAGAATTTATCTGAAATATAAATCTTTTGTAATATAATAAATATATTTATCATCACTTTCAATCAATTTAATGTATTTTTCTAAACAAAAGTATTAATTTCTTTTTCTTTTTTTTCTTTTCTTTTTTTTTAAATGGCTCCAAGCATATGAATGGTATAGTGTATAATGTTACAAAAGCTTTTTATGTCAGATAAATGCTGGCCTTCGGATCTTTCTATTCATCAAATAATCCCGAGGAAAAAACAAAACCAAAAAACAATGTACACAACTGTTTTAATATTTTAATATTTATGTTTTAAATGATGATGATGATGATGATAATACAACTACTACTGAATGATTTCTGAAGGATCATGTGACACTGAAGACTGGAGTAATAAGGCTGAATATTTAGCTTTGACAACAGAAATCAATTACAGTTTAGCAGTTATTCAAATATAAAGCAACTTTTTTAAACAGTAAAAAAAAAAATAATAAAAAAAAAAATATATATATATATATGTATATATATATATATATATATATGTGTGTGTGTGTGTGTGTGTGACCCTGGACCACGAAACCAGTTTTAAGTTGCTGGGGTACATTTAGCAATAGCCAAAAATACATTGTATGGGTCAAAATTATATTTTTTCTTTCATGCCAAAAATCATTAGGATAATAAGTAAAGATCATGTTCCATGAATATATTTTGTACATTTCTTACCAATAAATGTATCAAAAATTCATTTCTGATTAGTAATATGCATTGCTAAGAACTTTATTTGGACAACTTTAAAGGTGATTTTCTCAATATTTTGATTTTATGCACCCTCAGATTACATATTTTCAAATAGTTGTATCTCGCCAAATTTGATCAGATTCTAAATATCTCATATTTATCATAAATAAATCTCAATTTAGAAAAATTGACACTTAAGACTGGTTTTATGGTCCAGGGTCACACACACACACACATATATATATATATATATATATATATATATATATATATATATACACTGTATATACATATATATATATATTAGAGATAAATATTATATTATTATTATATTGACTAGTAGTGCACATATAATTAGTGAAGTTAGAAAATAATATTTAATTACCATTGTAGCACAAGAAATCAGAGAGAGGTTCACATTTCTGATCAATCCAAAATCCTGTATTAGATAAACCAGCACAAGCCTCTTTTGATTGATAGCTGTCCGGTTCGTTTTGTGCCCAGTTGGTGTATGTCATGTTTTTTTCACCATTGGACCATCTCCAGCTGTAGCGGTCATCATACATTCCTATCCAAACGTTGTCAGCGTAACCCTCTCTCACCAGAGTTTGAACGATTTGGTTGTGTTCCTCTTTGTTGTCAAATGTTGCTAAATCATAGTAGTATGTCCTGCAGTGATCCTGAGCCTCAGTCCAGTTCTTTAACTCATCGATGAAGTAATAATGACCAGAAGAGCACCATGGAAGACATGCAAACCCTTAAAAAATAAGTGAATTAATTGTTTTGTTCTAGTCAGTGTAAGGAATGTAAAGAACTGTTGTTTAATTTTATTTTGTAAACTTAAATTTAAAACATAAATAAAAATATGTTTTATACTTACCTACTAACAGAAGCAAGTGTACAAACTCCATGTTTTTTTTTTGTTTGTTTTTTTTTAATTAGACAAAAGTAGTGGATTTTGAAGAATATATTTAATTTAAAAAACAACAACAAACATCAAGTCTTATTATTAATGACAATAATGAAGCTGATAGCAACAAGTGTCGTTGTTTTGCCGGTGTGATGCACTAAAAGCCACATTTTTAGACTAGCAAATGTTTTTTCTTTTATTGACTGATTTTTTTTTTTTTTTTTTTTTGACTCTGCCTCAAGGATCCTCCCTTTCGCTAACTTACATGGAATAAAGCCACCTTTTCAGGGTAATTCATTTGTATAATAAATTACCATCAGCAACCTAGTTTGACCTGGATACATCTGATTTAATATAAAAGTGATTATGTAAGAGCCATGTACAACATTTACTTAACAAAATCAGTTCATGGAGACAAGTGAGCTGATTTGCATAAATTTGATTAAATCCTGTTAATCTTAGTAGAATAGAGAAGAAATATTAATTTTGGGGCAGTTTAGGATGCGGGATTTGCACCAGTTGAGCAACTAATGGGAAAACTACTTTACATTTGCTAATGATACAAAATCAATATTATTCTGTTTCATTTTATGTGATTGTTTTATTTCATTCAAATCTGACATGTGCGTAAGGCACTCATAGATTTCTTTATCAAATCAATTGCAAATCAGTTCCATCACTCTCTCTGGGAACAACATGTACAGTAACTATCAGTCCCACACAAATTCACTCAGTGATGTTTGTGCCTTGCCTGGTATTTCTCCAGTAGCTGTCAGGGTAAAAGAAAGTTGCATCCCACAGCATGTTTGCAGAGAACTCCTGGCAGAGTTATGCCGTCAGATATGAAGCACAAATCACAGACGTGTTTAATAGACTATAGGTTTTGTAAATAGCTGCCGACATGTGTCAGCACATGCTCTAGATGACTTGTGCATTCCTGAATATTATTTCAAAGGCATGCATTCCCACTCACAAGCTTTCAAAATGATTATGAGATTCTTGTTATGTTTGTAAGTTATGGGTGTTTGCATATGCATCTACTGAACATGTTTTGTGTGCACTGACTCAACAGACTAGGAACTGAACTGTTCAACTTTTCAGGAATAGGCTACTAAATTGTGGATCTGGGGGGAATAATGTGGGGGAGGATCATTGCAGGATATCTACCAAGCTATACAGTGAATAGCATTAGTGCTCTGTGCAAGCATTTGAGACTATTGAAAATCATATAGAGTTATGCATCTTTTCATTGAATTTGAGTTTTTCACAAAAAAAAAAAAAAAGAGTTCATTAAGCCCTCATCTAGCGATCCCAATGCTCCAAATACACTGCGTGCATACGTTGATATTCTGATGATTTTTTTGTTTTTTTCAAAGCACATTTTATCAATTCCAAACCACATCAATCTTAATAACTACTATTGATTTTGAATTTAATCATTTATAAGTGATATATAGTTGTCCATGAAGGCTGGAAGTGAAAACAACTCCTTAGGTGTGCAGAGTTATTAGGCAGGTTTTCTATTACTGATAAAATGAGCCAAAAAAGACATTTAACTCAGACTGAGATGTTATCCCAATGAGAAATATTCACAACTAATGCCATACAGAAATTGCAAAGTTAAGGCATGACCATTGGACAGCAAAATGCTCATTAGGTCAGCGGGGTCAGAAAACAACAGGTGGAGAGGAAAAGACACGTTAACTGCAAAAATCACTCTGTCACTGTCGGCATCTTCTCTGACTGGGGCGGTGAAATAATCAATAATATACTCACATCACTGTTTTTACTGGGTGTTTATAGGAAATATTAGCATTTATTCAGCAAAGATTGGATTAGTCACTCATGTGCTGGACTGTCATGATTTTGGCTAATGCAAGACACTACTGAATGATGAACATTAGAAGGGATTTAGAAATGGCTATACGCAATGCTGACTTTATTTATTTATTTAGAGGTGGGTATATGGGTATATATCATATATACCCTGCACTACACCATTGAGTGTTGTAATTTGTGACCCTGGAGCACAAAGCAAGTCATAAGGGTCTTCTTTTTTTTTTTTTTTTTTAATTGAGATTTATACAGGTGAATAAATAAGCTTTTGATGTATAGTTTGTTAGGATAGGACAATATTTGGCTGAGATACAACTATTTGAAAAATCTGGAATCTGTGGGTGCAAAAAAATCAAAATATTGAGAAAATCACCTTTAAAGTTGTCCAAATGAAGTTCTTAGCAATGCATATTACAAATCAAAAATGAAGTTTTGATATATTTAAGGTAGGACATTTATACAATATTTCCATGGAACATGATCTTTATTTAATATCCTAATGATTTTTGGCATACAAAGAAAAATCTATAATTTTGACCCATACAATGCATTTTTAGCTATTGCTACAAATATACCTGTGCTACTTATGACTGCTTTTGTGCTCCAGGGTCACATTTTGTAATGATATCTTCCAGGGACTGCAGATGCAAGCTTTATAGATAACTCTGGCACAACACTTGTGCTGTGCATGGTCCCTGTTAAATAAATGAAATAAACTAAACTAAAATCTGATGCCCTCTGCCAGAAAGCTGTCAATGGGAAGAAGGTTTACCTTCCAACATGACAATGACCCAAAGCACGCAGCAAAACTGAGCACACAATGGTTGAAGGAGAAAAAGGTGAATGTCCTTGCATGGCCTAGTCAGAGCCCAGACTTCGGGTGTTTTCACACTTGGTCCTTTTCAGGGGTCTGAGCGCAGTTCACGTGATTTTCTGGCCCATATGTAAACAGTCCAAACGATCTCAAACCCCTCAGAAGCGAACCGAACTGAGACCATCTCGGGACGTGGGCTGAGTACGGTTCCCTTTCGGCTAAAGGTATGGTTCGCTAAAAAACGTCCCCGACTCATTTGTGAATAAGAAATAGGCCATCAGATGTCTCCATACAAATCAGCTGTTCATAATTGCTGCTTCTTCTGCAGATCACTACAAGTTATTCGCTCAACGTACACTCGTTTATTTTAATTTCAACTGCTTCCAAACTGTGTAAGAGACACGCGGCTGTGCGCCTGGCCAGTTTAAACTTCTTGACATACGAAAAGCATCCCAGCTAAACTTACTCCAGAGTTTATTGTGTTTCAACTGTCAAAAACACTCATGGTTCACATAAACAGTTGGTTTTGTCTCAATCGCATGCAAACATCTGAGAAAGAAATTGCATGTGTATCAATACTAGTTCTAGTACAGCAGCCTAATATGAGAATCAGTAGAATCTACCAATATTATTCATACTATTATAATATGCTATTTATTTATTTATTTTCATTTGATTAGTACATTTCTTAATTACATGCTGCATTTAATGATACCTGTCAGACTACTGTACCTGAACTGTATTAAATAAATAAATAAATAAATAACACCGTTTCTAATCATGTTGTGACATGGGTCTTCAGCTTTTAGACATGGCTGATGACAGCACAACAAATCAACCAACCCAGTATTGTGTGATAATTGTGATCATGTAAAAAGTTCATACATTTACCATATTTTTACCATAGTAACTGTTGCTCGACCATGTCATGTGTAGTCAATACACAGTAACTACAACATATACCATGCCTCTCATCACCGTAACTGTAGTTTTACTGTGGTATTTTTTGTAGGTATGGTAACCACAACATCTTTTCATGATTTTACCATAGTAAAGTAACTGTGTTTACTGTCTACTCTTTGTATGGGTTTACCACAGTAACTGTAGTTTTACTGTGGTATTTGTAGTTAAAGCACAATAACCACAACACGTACTATGAGTTTACTACAGTAGCTGTTGTTTTACTGTGGTATTAGTAGATAAAGCGTAGTTTTACTGTGGTATTTGTAGTTAAAGCACTATAACCATAACACGTACTATGAGTTTACAACACTACAGTAGCCGTTGTTTTACTGTGGTATTTGTAGATAAAGCATAGTTTTACTGTGGCATTTGTAGTTAAAGCACAATAACCACAACACCATGCTTTTACCACAGTAACTGCACTGTATACTATTTGTAAAGCAGTAACCACAATGCTTGCCACGCCTTTAATATGTTTTTTGTGAAGACATAGATCAGAGAGAGAGAGAGAGAGAGAGAGAGAAAGACACACACACACACACACACACACACACAACATTGAATTTTCAATTGTTCATGGAATTCTAAAATGTTGATTTGTTCTACTTTTTAAATGTATCTACATGCATGTTTTTGAAAGAGAGAGAGAGAGAGAGAGAGAGAGATGGCTTCTTAAAAGAGCTGCTGGAGTATGTGATCTGGCGTTAACTGCAAGACAGAAAAAAAATATTGAATTACTTCACAAAAAACATATTAAAGGCATGGCAAGCATTGTGGTTACTGCTTTACAAATAGTATACAGTGCAGTTACTGTGGTAAAAGCATGGTGTTGTGGTTATTGTGCTTTAACTACAAATGCCACAGTAAAACTGCGCTTTATCTACAAATACCACAGTAAAACAACGGCTACTGTAGTGTTGTAAACTCATTGTAAGTGTTGTGGTTATTGTGCTTTAAATACCACAGTAAAACTACAGTTACTGTGATAAACTACGGTTACTGTGGTAAACTCATACGTGTTGTGGTTATTGTGCTTTAACTACAAATACCACAGTAAAACTACGGTTATTGTGGTAAACTCATAGTACGTGTTGTGGGTTGTGGTTATTGTGCTTTAACTACAAATACCACAGTAAAACTATGCTTTATCTACAAATACCACAGTAAAACAACGGCTACTGTAGTGTGGTAAACTCATAATACGTGTTGTGGTTATTGTGCTTTAACTACAAATACCACAGTAAAACTATGCTTTATCTACAAATACCACGTTAAAACAACGGCTATTGTAGTGTTATAAACTCATAGTAAGTGTTGTGGTTATTGTGATTTAAATACCACAGTAAAACTACGCTTACTGTGGTAAACTCATAGTACGTGTTGTGGTTATTGTGCTTTAACTACAAATACCACAGTAAAACTACAGTTACTGTGGTAAACCCATACAAAGAGTAGACAGTAAATACAGTTACTTTACTATGGTAAAATCATGAAAAGATGTTGTGGTTACCATACCTACAAAAAATACCACAGTAAAACTACAGTTACGGTGATGAGAGACATGGTATATGTTGTAGTTACTGTGTATTGACTACACATGACATGGTCGAGCAACAGTTACTATGGTAAAAATATGGTAAATGTATGAACTTTTTACATGATCACAATTATCACACAATACTGGGTTGGTTGATTTGTTGTGCTGTCATCAGCCATGTCTAAAAGTTGAAGACCCATGTCACAACATGATTAGAAACGGTTTTATTTATTTATTTAAAACTGCAACAGGTCTATAATATACAGTAGAAGTTAGCTTAGGCTAATGTCAATGGCAGGCTACCAGTGATAGCAAAACTTTTAGATGAATTACCACTATAACCCTATAAAGCTACTGTATCATATTTGATACACACATTTATCTAAAATAAATTTAATATTAAATTCGATAAACAAAATGATAAACAAGAATAAAGAAACCAAGACATTCATATAAAGAATAATAAGTTGTACAAACAAATCAGACAATATTTATTCAAGACACATAATTACAAGACATGCCTGCTACATCTTCAAGAAAGAGTGGACTAGAAACCACAGAAACTAAATCAGAAAATGTGCAGCTGTAACAATCTCAATAACTATTTATGTTTTGGCAAAATGGTGGCTAATTCTATGAATTCAAATTAAAAATTGAAAGTGAAAATGCAACTCGTATAAACTAATTCATAACTTTCCGAACTGAGATAGTATTATTATTATTATTATTATTATTATTATATATCTGGTGACCAGAAATGAGTCTCAAACAGTCTCGAAGCCTCCAGATGTTTGTGCTTCAAGCCGCCCAAAACAGCAGCTGTACGAAACACTACACACGCCCTTCACTGATGATCATTTCATTATATTCACTTTCAAACTGTTTCTGAAACACAAAGAGGATGATTTTTATCTTTTATCGACTTTTACACTTAAACAAGGCATTAGATTTACACGCGGCTGTGTTCCGTGGCTGATGCTCGGCTTGAGTTTGGTCTGACCGGGGCAAAACAAACATCTCCTCGCCGCGTATTTTAGTCTCCACAGAAAGCCAAGACCCTGATAGCACACGTACATCTTGGAGATGTCTATTTGATGTCTGCATTTGCATCTGCAAGACGTATTTTTTAGGGTGTTTGCTCATCTGCAATACGTCTATAGGACGTTTCCTTTTAGATGCCAAATAGACGTCTATTAGATGTCTTTAAGATGTTTATGATTTAGAATGTATGTAAAACTGACATCTGAAAGACGTCTGTCAGACGTTTGTAGACAGCAGATGCTTTCCAGATCAAGAGATCTTTAACAGACATCTTGCAGACGTACGTGTGCTATCTGGGGAAGCTCTGCCTGGTGTTCACTGTGTTTCTGCTGCGCTAAACTATTTTAGCACTCGAGTTTAGTCCTTAAATGTAGGAGAAGAAAACACATGCGCGAGGGGCTCGCGGAGGCGCGCAGACACCGAGTGGCGGGTTGAGTCTGTAAGGTTCTCATGTGTTGTTTAAGAGCGCGGCGCCGCGTGAGCGACAGACACTCCCCTGATAGCACACATACATCTCGGAGACGTCTATTTGACGTCTGCATTTACATCTGCAAGACGTATTTTTTAGGGTGTTTGCTCATCTGCAATACGTCTATAGGATGTTTCCTTTTAGATGTCAAATAGACGTCTATTAGATGTCTTTAAGATGTCTTTAAGATGTTTATCATTTATAATGTATGTAAAACTGACATTTGAAAGACGTCTGTCAGACATTTATAGACAGCAGATGCTTTGCAGATCAAGAGATCTTTAACAGACATCTTGCAGACGTTCGTGTGCTATCTGGGTCATTGAAGTCAGTGTTTGAAAGCCTGTAAATCTGCTCCGAGAAATGGCAGAAACCGCTCCAGCTGCTGCCGTTCCGCCGGCCAAAGCGCCCAAGAAGAAGTCCGCCGCCAAAGCCAAGAAAGCAGGTCCAGGCGTCGGTGAGCTGATCATCAAAGCCGTGTCCGCGTCCAAGGAGAGGAGCGGCGTGTCTAACCTCTATAGAGGATGGGGGCGTGACGTCACTGCTCTAGCGCCGCGGTGGCTGATGGGAAAAATCGCCATTTTGTGAGGCCACTTGTTGCGACACGCCGAAGAAGTTGTAATATGAACCTGTTTTAAATAGGCTCCAGAAATTGAATAAAGTGTAAATCAACATAACATTATTTAGTCAAGAGCAGTGAGGGATTTCTTCTGTCTTTTGTTGTTTGATTAACATTAATAACAGACGGCACAGCTTTATTAGGCTGCTGTCACAAGACCTGTTTCACAGATCCAATACTTATACATATGCGTTTTCTTTCGCAACTTAAGACAAAACTGACAATGCTTATGAGGATACTCGCCAGGACGACCATTTTGACATTATTTTGTGTGTATTTGGACACTTAAGCGCAACAAGCTGTGTTTGTTTGTTCGCAGCGCGCGCTTTGGATGTCACTGCAGCGCACAGAAAAGCGCCTCTGGAGCGCACGAGTACCGAAAGACTTAAAAAGACGTGCAAATAATACATTTCTGTGACGATGCAACAATGACCGATTAGGCAATTGACAATTCTGTCAACTACCGAAACGCGAGCTAATGTCTTGTATCGCAGCGTGCAGCAGATGTGAAGAGAAGGTCAAAGAGAGAAGACGTGGTGCAGCTGAACCACTCATGCTGCATTCAAATGACTGGTTGTGTGAATTTATTTACTCATCTAACCTACACGCTATATTGAATAAATGTTTTGCAGGAATTTCCCTCATTTTAAAGTCGAAAGCTGCGGGAATATATGCGCAATCCCGCACCGAAATTCAGGACCTGATTAAGCATAATTCTACTGTACATAGAATTGTGAAACATGACACTTCCAAAACTTTCTGGGTTTATTTATTTTTCCAAAACTTTACAGGCCTGGAAATTGCTGTTTTAAAATTCCATGACTTTTCCAGGTTTTTCATGACCGTATATGAACCCTGAATGTGACGATCGGGTGCGGTTATCTAAATCAAAATCAGGCAAAAATATAGGTGCGGATGGTTGGCCATCTTTTCCAGGTACCGTTTTCTTGCGTCCGTTAGAAGTTTGTCTCTGTATAGTACATTTTGTTCTTTTAATCGACTTTTCAACATTGTTTTTCATGTGGTTGTTTTAAGTCTCGCCCGATGTGGCCTCACAATATGGCGGCGCCCTCTTGTTTACGTCCCAGAATGCACTGCGCAGTGACGTCGGTTGCCAAGCTCTATAAGACGTCTATACGATGAATCTTCAACATTTGAAAGTCTGCTTCCATGCACGCAGCGCTGGATCGGAGTAAGTAGAGAAATCAGTAGAACTCGTTTTTAAGGTAACACCAGATGCAACCGTTGTTGCAAAGAGCTTGGATTATGCCAGAAATAGAACGAGGAGTAGCGCCACATCCAGGCAATAGTGATTATGGGGTTTCTCTTTTGTTGCGTGCATCGCACCGCTCACGTCCAAAGACACTATAATAAAACAACAAACACACAAGAACACTCTTTGGAACCCATTATGCACAACCAGCCTTTAAATCAGTTTATTTGTTAAAATTGTCCATCTATCTATCCCTTTGTTTGCTTGATCCCTCCGTAGACAAAAATACATGCAAAAAATGCCAGCCCAGTTTCTTATTTGAAGTGACCTCCTTTCAGGCTAACTGTAATTTTACCTACTTTATCATTGGTTTACATTCCTTGTATGTCATCTTGCAGAAAGCATAAATTAGACCCTTCTTATACCACACTTGACTGCTGCTTAGAATTTCAATTGTTAACATTACAAGCTTGAAAATTTGAGTAACACCTCAATTTATACCATGGTCTGTATGAAGGTGAACAGTTTGTGTCAGGTGATTTTTTGCCTCCATTCCATGCATTCCATGCATTCCAACAGTCTCTACATAATAACAGTCTCAAATAAAGAGCTCTAATATAATAATCCATAACATCTGATATAAACAAGGTGCAGATCGTGCATGGCAGACACGGGAGAGAGATAGTAGTATGCTTTGTGTCCAAATTTTTGATTTATTGCCCCCTCATAAAGATAAGACCCCCCACCCCTCCCACCCACCCAAACTGGACACCTATTTGTCCGCCCCCACCCATCTAAATGAGCATCTGTTTTTACTGTCCAGTGATCCTAAGGTATTTATGAATGTTTTGGGAACCGTGTTTTTGTGTGGGCCATTGAAGACTATTATGTGTTTAAACTTTAAATTGTGAAACTGTGTTAAACGGGATAAAGGGAAGTTTTTATTAGAGTTTTTCACGCACACATATCAACAAAAACATCAAACATATAAGTAAAATGAGCAACGACTTGCTAGCGTTGTTCTAACGAACTCTAACTAGTTTAAAAACGTTTTAAGTTAAATAAAAGAAGTGTACGTGTTTGTTTATTTAAAACAAACAAAACACCTTAGTTAAAACAATAGCATAACATTACAAGCTAAATAATGTCGACTCATCTTCTAAAACAAAAAGCATACTTTACAACGTTCTATCATTACAGATTAAAAGGTAGCTTTTCTCACAAGTTACAGCAAATAGCTCTGACTTATCTTACCCGTCTTCTAAAACAGAAAAAGCATCAGACACGTTCGTTATGTAAGCTACTCGTCAAAATCTTGTTACAAGTTAGGAAATAAAGAAAGAGAAAAATAACTGCGATGTAAAATAAAGAAAGAAAGAAAAAAGAAAAGAGCAGACTCCGTCAGATAACCGCACACTAGCGTCAAAACTCAGAATGCGTTTACGCCGGTGAATCCAGACCACGCCTTCCGCCACCCCTAACAGCGTGAGGAGAGACCGACGCAAAGACTTAAAAGAATTAAAGTAATGTTTTAACATTAGAACGAACGTTATTTTTAATAAATCTTTAGTATTTCTTAATTAATGAAACAATTCGGCACTCATCCTAAAGCTTTTCATTTTAAAATTAGGTTAGTCTAGTTTTGACCTTTTAAACAAACAGTAGGCCTACCTAACCCGCAGGGAAATGGTGCTTATTTTATTTACTTTAGTTTAGTTATTTACTCTTCTATTTTTGTCAAGTTTAAGACTTCTGACGTGTTATATAACCCAGACTTTTTTCACTTTTAAAAATTTGTTTTTTATTTTTTTTCTTATAAAAATCGCCTCTAAGCCGCAGGAAAAGGTTGTCTGTCTTGTTTTATTTTATTTTAGTAGTGTAATGCCTTTATTTACTCTTGATTTTTGTCAATCTTTAAACTTTCTAGCCTGCTATAACGGTTCAAACGCATACGCGCGCATGTGAGCGGAAACCAGAATGAAAGCAAATATTTCGGACGTCTTTGGATTTTTCAGCCATAATTAGACGCCTAAACTTTTTACATTATCGCACGAAATGTAAAGGGGACAACGAAATGAGAACTGTGTGTCTGGACGAATGATTAACGACGCGTCCGTATCAGATCGAGAGAGTTGCTGTAAAACATCTAAAGGTGTTTCTGGAGACGCAACTCATTTGCAATCTAACGAGTTTTGGGGATCTGGCATCGTAAACTTTGGTGTAGCTGTTCATTTATCAAAGGATGTGTCCCTTTTGAAGTTTTTATATGACACATAGCTGGTTAAGTTAAAAGTTTAGGTATAGTTTAGGAAAAACATACTCAAACATACACAAACAATCCCCTACATTTAAACATGTAAACTTTTATGATGTCTCATACAAACCTTTTAGAAATAAAAACTTTTAGCATCACACAGGGTATCTCTACAAGATGATGAAAAGCAGCATGATTAAACAACAATATAACTATTGTTTTAACAAATAAGTTAAGATTTGTAGTTTTATATCTCTCAAACCTAACATGAACCTCTAAAGCGAGGATTAGAAGCAGTCAAACGATCCTGTGGTGAATACAGAGAATTTCTTCATGAATTAGACTGAAAATTAATTGTCATAGGTTGTTTACAACAAAAGTAATTCCTAAACAAGGTGCTACAAATCCCTCACAGAATCTTTCTTTCTCACTTTAAAATTGTATTATTTACTGTGGTGTTTAAATGCAGCATATTTATTTTCAAAGTATGATGTTTTATTTTATTAAAATAAAAACGATTGGTCTATATAGGTTTATTTTACTAAGAATTGATCAAATAATTGACAGAAGTAGTAATTCAAATAAACGATAAGTCCAACTTATCAACCCCCGCCTGACCTGTCTGACGGTTTGTGACAAATATCTTACTGATACAGTTGTGTTAAGATATTAAGTATGTGTAAAACGTGCAAAGTTCAATATTACTGTTAAAAATAGTATAATAAAACACAAACACTGCAAAACAAACACACACACACACACACACACACACACACACACTAAAACAAACCTATACAGTTAAACATTTAGACTTGTATGATGTTTCATACGAGACGTTTACAAATAAAAACTTCACACTGGGTATCTCTACAAGATGATGAAAAGCAGTATGATTAAACAATGATATATATCTTTTGTTTTAACAAATAAGTTTTAGATCTTTCAAACCTAAATCATGATGAGGATCAGAAGTTGTCAAATTAACTTCTGATGAATGCAAGTCAGCTACAGAGATTTTCTTTATGAATTAGAGCTAAATAGACTAAAATTAGTTGTCATAAGGTAGTTTGCAACAAAAGTAATTCCTAAACAAGGTGGTGCAAATGTCTCACAGAATCTTTTTCACAGTATAATGTTTTATTTTATTAAAATAAAACAACTGGTCTATATAGGTTTATTTTACTAAGATGTGATCAAATAATTGACAGAGGAAATAATTCAAATAAACGATAAGTCCAATTTATCAACCCCCGCCTGATGTGTCTGACGGTTTGTGACAAATATCTTACTGATACAATTGTGTTAAGATGTTAAGTATGTGTAAAACATGTACAAAGTTCAATATTACTGCTAAAAATAGTTTAATAAACCACAAACACTCACATGAAAAACACACACACACACACACACACACACACACACTAAAACAACCCCTGCAGTTAAACATTTCAACTTTTACGATGTCGTATAAATACACTTTTAGCATCACACAGGGTATCTCTACAAGATGATGGAAAACAGTATGATTAAACAATGATGTAACTTTTGTTTTAACAAATAATTTAAGGTTTTGTAGATTTTAGATCTTTTCACACCTAAAACCGTGATGAGGATCAGAAGCAGTCAAATGATCCTGTGATGAATACAGAGAATTTCTTCATGAATTAGACTAAAATTAGCTGTTGTAAGGTTGTTCGCAACAAAAGTAATTCCTAAACAAGGTGCAACAAATCCCTCACAGAATCTTTCTTTCTCACTTTAAAACGGCATTATTAACCATGCTGTTTAAATGCAACATTTATTTTTTCACACTATAATGTTTTATTTAATTAAAATAAAAACAATTGGCTCTTTATAGTTTTATTTCACTAAGATTTGATCAAATAATAGATATAAGCAACAATCAAATATTTGATAACTCCATCTTATCACCAAAACTGATGTGTCTTACGGTTTGTGATGACATCAGAATCAGAATCAGAACGAGCTTTATCGGTCAGGTATGTTTGCACATACGAGGAATTGTTATAGTTACAGAAGCTCCACAGTGCAACAGAAAGACAACAACAGGACAGGACACAGATAATAAAAGAATAATATACAAATAGCAAAAACACAATATATAATATAGACAAATATGTATGTACAGTTATGATATGTGCAAAATTGAAATGAAACAATAAGCGTGTGTTAAGATGCACGTTACGTATGTGTAAAATGTGTCAAGTTCAATATTACTATTAAAAATAGTTTAAAAGGGTCATTTTTAGCTTTCATATAGGATTCACAACCACACTCAGTTGCTTTTTGTGTAACAGAGACCCGCTCGGGGCAGATGAAAATAGAATGTATGAAAGACTTTTCTTATTATAATAAGATATTATAATGACAGACTAACAACTTTAGATTGATTAAAACAACTGAGGTTACGCATTTCTCTTGAATATGTATACAGTAACCAGTGAGTACATGAAACATTATTGTATAAATACACATCCTTGTAAATTCAGCATGATTCTATCATATTAATCAATAAAAAAGAACAACCGGTTTGTTGGAAATAATAAAAAAATTAAAATAGTGTTGTGTTTCTAAGTTAGAATGTTTATAGTGTGTAGTAAAATCTTAACTTTAAGCTAAAGCATTTTCTTTCAAACTCTCTCACGCAAGCACATGGCTTTCCCACAAACTCCCAACAACATACATAAGTTTTGTTTTATCATCTAGAAACCCTATAATGGAGTTATGTTTTGCATTATTACAACTATAGATGCCGAAAGAGGACATTAACCTGTTTAACCTGTTTAAAATGTGAACAATATCACTTAAGACTAGTTTGACAAACAAGGGTACGATCATAAAACAAGCCTGGATCCAATTTGAAACATTCTAACAACAAGTACAACCATTGCAGCAAATGTATTCAATCAATCAATCAAACTTTATTACAGACTCAAGGTCCAGATTTAAAAAAGACAGTAGACAGCATATACAACCCATAGCATCTATCACAGACATAAAGAGTTACAAAATACAGCAATACCGGTGTCTCCACAACTTTGACTGATACCGTGTAGTACTAACCCCTATATTTGATAAACCCACAATAATCTCATTTTTAGAAGCATTAAGCCGACCGATAAAACTATACATAAGATTTCGTAACAGTGTTTTAAAAGTGATTACTCTCGCACTCACAAACATTTCACTTGCACTATGACATCTAGGCCTCCGTAGTAAGATTCTCCTTGCATCATTATAAGCTACTTGCGGCTTTGTAAACTAGATGGTCTGTAGTTACGCCGCAAATGAGTATAAAGTGTTGTACAGTACGCTTTGAAAAGTGACACCTTTACCTCATCTGAACAGAAACTAAACTTACGTAAAGTATGTTCGCCTGCATATACATCATACCTTTCAATATCCTCAGCATCTGTCACGCGTTCAGTGATAAAATGTCCAAGGTATTTTACTTTCGCACACACAGTGAGACTCTTGTTAGACAACTTAAAAACTGGAAAATTTATATTATAACACCGCAGCAAGATAAAACTCTGGACGAACAACTTATCAGACGTTCTACGTATTATTACAAGTCCCTGCTTACCTAGTTTATGATGAAACTAGAAAATATAGACGTGAGCTAACGGGTGTTCAAAATACCGGTCACGTTCAATTAGACGAAGACATGCCGAGGTAGCGAACACAACGAACTCGGGGGAGGGTCGCGAAGCAAACAGTCTAACACAACACACGTTCTCCAGAATGGTGCTGATGATGGGTTCATAATTTCACGATGAAGACCAACGGGGTATTCACCTGCAGCAGGACTGACTGACTTTTTCTTAAGATTTGATTTCAAGAACACACAACCGAATCCTAAAGCTATTTCACGAAATAACACAACAACGGGTGCACCATTTCAACATATACACGCCAAGTCTGTTTTACCATAAGTATATCGTATTCTTTTATATATATATATTTGTTTAGGCTAAATACGTTTTAACAATTATTTTTGTTTTACAAAGATGTTAAATTGAACACGTGTAACTAATACCTCATTCAAATGTCACGGTCTTTCAGGCCAACGAACTACAATACCCAGCATACACCTCAGACTACAAACATGGCCGTCGGGGATACATATACCAAAATGGTCATACGCGACAGATCTCTAAATCGTCGGACTTCTAATTATTCGCACGCTCAGATAACCTATATAAAAGACACACGTCCACACTTTTTGTGAAGAATATTAAGTTCTGTGTTGCGATGTTACAAACCCCTTTTGTGAGCTCTGTTAGTGTCGCTGAAGCCGATTCATTTCCGTGAATCGATTCTTTCCCACAGTTCGGTTCAACGAACCGATTCATCGGATCCTTACGCCATCTCGCAGTTATGTCAGTATACACTTCTTTCCTAACAACTCGGGTCGTTTTATATCAGTGAAACATACAAATAAAGTTAACAGCGTGAAGGCGTCTTTTGTTCATTTAATCTGTTTGTGGTCATGATTTCATTCACCGATCCTTCATGTCGGATACGAGTCAGACCGACCAATATTGAGTAGCCTACACGTAAACGCTGATATGTTCTACATGTCTGAAGTATAAGTGTGTAGAAAGAATAAACCGGTCTTATAAACTCATCGATTTGGCTTAACAACTTTAAAACATAATCTGCATGAACGATAAACCATACACTCTTAAAATCGATAGCACACAAAATATGTGTAAAAGGACCGATAACATAATAAAGTAATGTTTTGGTTCGTGTCTTACACAACTGCGCGTTATAACGGGTTTATTAAGTTTTAATATAAAAGATAATAGTCTGTTAACAATTTAGATGCTTTTATTATGAAATCGCACAAAGAACCGCTGAAGTACGTACTGTTATGGAATTAACTGAAACAATACTACGTGCTCATTTAACCGCTTATTTACGGTATGCTGAATATAAAACTCTTAAACAGGAACATTAAAACATTTCAAACTTGTTAAACACCCGCTTCAATACATTCAATACATAAAACATTTATCAAATACTACAAAACAATAGTTAGGTAAACGACTTACAGTTGATGTCATTTTAAGCGAAAGGCGGAATGATTCACGTCTTTTTATTCTGTCCACACCAATGCTTTGACACCTGCGTTTTAGAGGTCTGTCTTTTAGGTCTGACCCAGAAAAGCGGATGTCGTAATATTTTGTTCTTCTTTTATGAAAACATGCGGCAAGAAGTTTTTACCTCATCTGCATTATACCGACACATTTTAACATGTCGAAATTCCAATAGTTAGCAAATGCAACTGTTTATTACCGAGATAAGACACATCAGAGTTGCGTTCTATTTAACATTTTTCATCTACCTACATGTTTATCGGCGCTACTGTTCTAGGCCTCCTCACACCTTTGTGAGATATAAACCGCAAAGTTTTTCACGGCGTTACGCTTTGAACCCAGAACCGTTTCAAGAAGTTTCCATGATTTTGTTCACTCTTTCTGTTTGAATTTGTGTACCGCGGTTTCACCATCCTTATCTTATTTTCCCAACCTAATTGTAATTGTTAGGCCTTACGCTTTGTCTCGTTAGCTCCTCTTTGTTCGCATAAGTCAATATTTCTACAATTTGGTTGATTTAATAAAATATTGCGTCTTCATTCGAGACATTTACGTTATATTATTATATCATCCCAGTTTATATCAGATATACAAGATCGTTTCTTATTAAATATTATTAAATTGATAACAACAAACAAAAAAAACTTGCTATCTGTACCGCGTAAATCGTTACATTTAAATAATTTTAAATAAAGACGTTTTATGAAGTCAGAGAACAGAATAACGAGTTAGTTGAGTCAACCTTTATTTCAACAATAACTGTCGAGTATACAATCATACATTGAGTGAAGAAAATGATCAAATTTACAAACAAACGGTAGTAACGACATTAAACCGGTGGTCTAGCCAGAAAAGAAATCTCTGCAGACAAACATGTTTTGCTCAAATATAAAATCAACCAGTGATGCAACAATTTCGCACGTCATAGAATCACAATTTTTTACAGCCAACAACACGCATAGATCTGTCACGGACGTACACAGACAGAGAACCTCGTTAATGTCCATCTCATCATCACATTCAGACATCACATCCAAAATTTTTCTGGTAATTAGACAGACCGCCCCTGCCGGTGAGAAACATGCTAGTCAAATCAGGCCATGGATATTTCAGCCTTCTTACAATTTTCATTTCGTTCTTGAGGGTTGTTTCGCGTTTGGTATCTTCTGTACAATCGTGATTTGGATCGCACTCCGCCACGATGATCTTACGCATCAGGTCGATCATTTGTCCTCTGTAATGTAGTTTAAACGTGGGGTCTACGACGTCTTTTACTAAACACGTTTTCCCGCATCGCAGTCGCAGTCCAGTTGCTCATCCGCAGCATAGCCAGAACTCCGGTCACGATCCATTAGCTTTTGCACGGCGTCAGCCGACTTTTTCAGAATTCAATTCTGTCCAAGAGATACATTTTGTCCCCTAACCAATATAGAGCTTTGTCGCCGTTTCCTAGAATCTTGATTGACTGTTTTAATCCATGACGGCACTGTGGAATTTCGCTTTCAGTTTCAATTTCCGGTTCATGGTTCAGATCCGCCGGCGTTATTAGTAGAAAAATTGCAGAGCGAGTCGGGCTCAGGCGATTTGGTTTCTTGAAGCTGATTCTGTCGATCCATGTAGATAACGCTTTGACAAGATCTTACAGTATCTCTGTCTGCACTTTCAAACCTGGTAGCGAAGCCGTAACTGAGTTTATCGGGTCGGTCGTCGTTGGTTTTAGCGTTCGGACCCACCCTCAACTTTGCGTGGTGCACAGGGGCGGGTTGTCATCAGGAAAGCCATAAACGCCGGTCACGCCTAAGATACTTTTTGTTTGTTGTTATCAATTTAATAATATTTAATAAGAAACGATCTTGTATATCTGATATAAACGAGGATGATATAATAATATAACGTAAATGTCTCGAATGAAGACGCAATATTTTATTAAATCAACCAAATTGTAGAAATATTGACTTATGCGAACAAAGAGGAGCTAACGAGACAAAGCGTAAGGCCTAACAATTACAATTAGGTTGGGAAAATAAGATAAGGATGGTGAAACCGCGGTACACAAATTCAAACAGAAAGAGTGAACAAAATCATGGAAACTTCTTGGAAACGGTTCTGGGTTCAAAGCGTAACGCCGTGAAAAAACTTTATGCGGTTTATATCTCACAAAGGTGTGAGGAGGCCTAGAACAGTAGCGCCGATAAACATGTAGGTAGATGAAAATGTTAAATAGAACGCAACTCTGATGTGTCTTATCTCGGTAATAAACAGTTGCATTTGCTAACTATTGGAATTTACGACATGTTAAAATGTGTCGGTATAATGCAGATGAGGTAAAAACTTCTTGCCGCATGTTTTCATAAAAGAAGAACAAAATATTACGACATCCGCTTTTCTGGGTCAGACCTAAAAGACAGACCTCTAAAACGCAGGTGTCAAAGCATTGGTGTGGACAGAATAAAAAGACGTGAATCATTCCGCCTTTCGCTTAAAATGACATCAACTGTAAGTCGTTTACCTAACTATTGTTTTGTAGTATTTGATAAATGTTTTATGTATTGAATGTATTGAAGCGGTGTTTAACAAGTTTGAAATGTTTTAATGTTCCTGTTTAAGAGTTTTATATTCAGCATACCGTAAATAAGCGGTTAAATGAGCACGTAGTATTGTTTCAGTTAATTCCATAACAGTACGTACTTCAGCGGTTCTTTGTGCGATTTCATAATAAAAGCATCTAAATTGTTAACAGACTATTATCTTTTATATTAAAACTTAATAAACCCGTTATAACGCGCAGTTGTGTAAGACACGAACCAAAACATTACTTTATTATGTTATCGGTCCTTTTACACATATTTTGTGTGCTATCGATTTTAAGAGTGTATGGTTTATCGTTCATGCAGATTATGTTTTAAAGTTGTTAAGCCAAATCGATGAGTTTATAAGACCGGTTTATTCTTTCTACACACTTATACTTCAGACATGTAGAACATATCAGCGTTTACGTGTAGGCTACTCAATATTGGTCGGTCTGACTCGTATCCGACATGAAGGATCGGTGAATGAAATCATGACCACAAACAGATTAAATGAACAAAAGACGCCTTCACGCTGTTAACTTTATTTGTATGTTTCACTGATATAAAACGACCCCGAGTTGTTAGGAAAGAAGTGTATACTGACATAACTGCGAGATGGCGTAAGGATCCGATGAATCGGTTCGTTGAACCGAACTGTGGGAAAGAATCGATTCACGGAAATGAATCGGCTTCGCGACACTAACAGAGCTCACAAAAAGGGGTTTGTAACATCGCAACACAGAACTTAATATTCTTCACAAAAAAGTGTGGACGTGTGTCTTTTTATATAGGTTATCTGAGCGTGCGAATAATTAGAAGTCCGACGATTTAGAGATCTGTCGCAGATGACCATTTTGGTATATGTATCCCCGACGGCCATGTTTGTAGTCTGAGGTGTATGCTGGTATTGTAGTTCGTTGGCCTGAAAGACCGTGACATTTGAATGAGGTATTAGTTACACGTGTTCAATTTAACATCTTTGTAAAACAAAAATAATTGTTAAAACGTATTTAGCCTAAACAAATATATATATATAAAAAGAATACGATATACTTATGGTAAAACAGACTTGACGTGTATATGTTGAAATGGTGCACCCGTTGTTGTGTTATTTCGTGAAATAGCTTTAGGATTCGTTGTGTGTTCTTGAAATCAAATCTTAAGAAAAAGTCAGTCAGTCCTGCTGCAGGTGAATACCCCGTTGGTCTTCATCGTGAAATTATGAACCCATCATCAGCACCATTCTGGAGAACGTGTGTTGTGTTAGACTGTTTGCTTCGCGACCCTCCCCCGAGTTCGTTGTGTTCGCTACCTCGGCATGTCTTCGTCTAATTGAACGTGACCGGTATTTTGAACACCCGTTAGCTCACGTCTATATTTTCTAGTTTCATCATAAACTAGGTAAGCAGGGACTTGTAATAATACGTAGAACGTCTGATAAGTTGTTCGTCCAGAGTTTTATCTTGCTGCGGTGTTATAATATAAATTTTCCAGTTTTTAAGTTGTCTAACAAGAGTCTCACTGTGTGTGCGAAAGTAAAATACCTTGGACATTTTATCACTGAACGCGTGACAGATGCTGAGGATATTGAAAGGTATGATGTATATGCAGGCGAACATACTTTACGTAAGTTTAGTTTCTGTTCAGATGAGGTAAAGGTGTCACTTTTCAAAGCGTACTGTACAACACTTTATACTCATTTGCGGCGTAACTACAGACCATCTAGTTTACAAAGCCGCAAGTAGCTTATAATGATGCAAGGAGAATCTTACTACGGAGGCCTAGATGTCATAGTGCAAGTGAAATGTTTGTGAGTGCGAGAGTAATCACTTTTAAAACACTGTTACGAAATCTTATGTATAGTTTTATCGGTCGGCTTAATGCTTCTAAAAATGAGATTATTGTGGGTTTATCAAATATAGGGGTTAGTACTACACGGTATCAGTCAAAGTTGTGGAGACACCGGTATTGCTGTATTTTGTAACTCTTTATGTCTGTGATAGATGCTATGGGTTGTATATGCTGTCTACTGTCTTTTTTAAATCTGGACCTTGAGTCTGTAATAAAGTTTGATTGATTGATTGAATACATTTGCTGCAATGGTTGTACTTGTTGTTAGAATGTTTCAAATTGGATCCAGGCTTGTTTTATGATCGTACCCTTGTTTGTCAAACTAGTCTTAAGTGATATTGTTCACATTTTAAACAGGTTAAACAGGTTAATGTCCTCTTCGGCATCTATAGTTGTAATAATGCAAAACATAACTCCATTATAGGGTTTCTAGATGATAAAACAAAACTTATGTATGTTGTTGGGAGTTTGTGGGAAAGCCATGTGCTTGCGTGAGAGAGTTTGAAAGAAAATGCTTTAGCTTAAAGTTAAGATTTTACTACACACTATAAACATTCTAACTTAGAAACACAACACTATTTTAATTTTTTTATTATTTCCAACAAACCGGTTGTTCTTTTTTATTGATTAATATGATAGAATCATGCTGAATTTACAAGGATGTGTATTTATACAATAATGTTTCATGTACTCACTGGTTACTGTATACATATTCAAGAGAAATGCGTAACCTCAGTTGTTTTAATCAATCTAAAGTTGTTAGTCTGTCATTATAATATCTTATTATAATAAGAAAAGTCTTTCATACATTCTATTTTCATCTGCCCCCGGGGGCGGGTCTCTGTTACACAAAAAGCAACTGAGTGTGGTTGTGAATCCTATATGAAAGCTAAAAATGACCCTTTTAAACTATTTTTAATAGTAATATTGAACTTGACACATTTTACACATACGTAACGTGCATCTTAACACACGCTTATTGTTTCATTTCAATTTTGCACATATCATAACTGTACATACATATTTGTCTATATTATATATTGTGTTTTTGCTATTTGTATATTATTCTTTTATTATCTGTGTCCTGTCCTGTTGTTGTCTTTCTGTTGCACTGTGGAGCTTCTGTAACTATAACAATTCCTCGTATGTGCAAACATACCTGACCGATAAAGCTCGTTCTGATTCTGATTCTGATGTCATCACAAACCGTAAGACACATCAGTTTTGGTGATAAGATGGAGTTATCAAATATTTGATTGTTGCTTATATCTATTATTTGATCAAATCTTAGTGAAATAAAACTATAAAGAGCCAATTGTTTTATTTTAATTAAATAAAACATTATAGTGTGAAAAATAAATGTTGCATTTAAACAGCATGGTTAATAATGCCGTTTTAAAGTGAGAAAGAAAGATTCTGTGAGGGATTTGTTGCACCTTGTTTAGGAATTACTTTTGTTGCGAACAACCTTACAACAGCTAATTTTAGTCTAATTCATGAAGAAATTCTCTGTATTCATCACAGGATCATTTGACTGCTTCTGATCCTCATCACGGTTTTAGGTGTGAAAAGATCTAAAATCTACAAAACCTTAAATTATTTGTTAAAACAAAAGTTACATCATTGTTTAATCATACTGTTTTCCATCATCTTGTAGAGATACCCTGTGTGATGCTAAAAGTGTATTTATACGACATCGTAAAAGTTGAAATGTTTAACTGCAGGGGTTGTTTTAGTGTGTGTGTGTGTGTGTGTGTGTGTGTGTGTGTTTTTCATGTGAGTGTTTGTGGTTTATTAAACTATTTTTAGCAGTAATATTGAACTTTGTACATGTTTTACACATACTTAACATCTTAACACAATTGTATCAGTAAGATATTTGTCACAAACCGTCAGACACATCAGGCGGGGGTTGATAAATTGGACTTATCGTTTATTTGAATTATTTCCTCTGTCAATTATTTGATCACATCTTAGTAAAATAAACCTATATAGACCAGTTGTTTTTATTTTAATAAAATAAAACATTATACTGTGAAAAAAGATTCTGTGAGACATTTGCACCACCTTGTTTAGGAATTACTTTTGTTGCAAACTACCTTATGACAACTAATTTTAGTCTATTTAGCTCTAATTCATAAAGAAAATCTCTGTAGCTGACTTGCATTCATCAGAAGTTAATTTGACAACTTCTGATCCTCATCATGATTTAGGTTTGAAAGATCTAAAACTTATTTGTTAAAACAAAAGATATATATCATTGTTTAATCATACTGCTTTTCATCATCTTGTAGAGATACCCAGTGTGAAGTTTTTATTTGTAAACGTCTCGTATGAAACATCATACAAGTCTAAATGTTTAACTGTATAGGTTTGTTTTAGTGTGTGTGTGTGTGTGTGTGTGTGTGTGTGTTTGTTTTGCGAGTGTTTGTGTTTTATTATACTATTTTTAACAGTAATATTGAACTTTGCACGTTTTACACATACTTAATATCTTAACACAACTGTATCAGTAAGATATTTGTCACAAACCGTCAGACAGGTCAGGCGGGGTTGATAAGTTGGACTTATCGTTATTTGAATTACTACTTCTGTCAATTATTTGATCAATTCTTAGTAAAATAAACCTATATAGACCAATCGTTTTATTTTAATAAAATAAAACATCATACTTTGAAAATAAATATGCTGCATTTAAACACCACAGTAAATAATACAATTTTAAAGTGAGAAAGAAAGATTCTGTGAGGGATTTGTAGCACCTTGTTTAGGAATTACTTTTGTTGTAAACAACCTATGACAATTAATTTTCAGTCTAATTCATGAAGAAATTCTCTGTATTCACCACAGGATCGTTTGACTGCTTCTGATCCTCGCTTTAGAGGTTCATGTTAGGTTTGAGAGATATAAAAACTACAAATCTTAACTTATTTGTTAAAACAATAGTTATATTGTTGTTTAATCATGCTGCTTTTCATCATCTTGTAGAGATACCCTGTGTGATGCTAAAAGTTTTTATTTCTAAAAGGTTTGTATGAGACATCATAAAAGTTTACATGTTTAAATGTAGGGGATTGTTTGTGTATGTTTGAGTATGTTTTTCCTAAACTATACCTAAACTTTTAACTTAACCAGCTATGTGTCATATAAAAACTTCAAAAGGGGACACATCCTTTGATAAATGAACAGCTACACCAAAGTTTACGATGCCAGATCCCCAAAACTCGTTAGATTGCAAATGAGTTGCGTCTCCAGAAACACCTTTAGATGTTTTACAGCAACTCTCTCGATCTGATACGGACGTCGTTAATCATTCGTCCAGACACACAGTTCTCATTTCGTTGTCCCTTTACATTTCGTGCGATAATGTAAAAAGTTTAGGCGTCTAATTATGGCTGAAAAATCCAAAGACGTCCGAAATATTTGCTTTCATTCTGGTTTCCGCTCACATGCGGCGTATGCGTTTGAACCGTTATAGCAGGCTAGAAAGTTTAAAGATTGACAAAAATCAAGAGTAAATAAAGGCATTACACTACTAAAATAAAATAAAACAAGACAGACAACCTTTTCCTGCGGCTTAGAGGCGATTTTTATAAGAAAAAAATTAAAAACAAATTTTTAAAAGTGAAAAAGTCTGGGTTATATAACACGTCAGAAGTCTTAAACTTGACAAAAATAGAAGAGTAAATAACTAAACTAAAGTAAATAAAATAAGCACCATTTCCCTGCGGGTTAGGTAGGCCTACTGTTTGTTTAAAAGGTCAAAACTAGACTAACCTAATTTTAAAATGAAAAGCTTTAGGATGAGTGCCGAATTGTTTCATTAATTAAGAAATACTAAAGATTTATTAAAAATAACGTTCGTTCTAATGTTAAAACATTACTTTAATTCTTTTAAGTCTTTGCGTCGGTCTCTCCTCACGCTGTTAGGGGGTGGCGGAAGGCGTGGTCTGATTCACCGGCGTAAACGCATTCTGAGTTTTGACGCCGCTAGTGTGCGGTTATCTGACGGAGTCTGCTCTTTTTCTTTTTTTCTTTCTTTCTTTATTTTACATCGCAGTTATTTTTTCTCTTTCTTTTATTTCCTAACTTGTAACAAGATTTTGACGAGTAGCTTACATAACGAACGTGTCTGATGCTTTTTTCTGTTTTAGAAGACGGGTAAGATAAGTCAGAGCTATTTGCTGTAACTTGTGAGAAAAGCTACCTTTTAATCTGTAATGATAGAACGTTGTAAAGTATGCTTTTTTTGTTTTAGAAGATGAGTCGACATTATTTAGCTTGTAATGTTATGCTATTGTTTTAACTAAGGTGTTTTGTTTGTTTTAAATAAACAAACACGTACACTTCTTTTTATTTAACTTAAAACGTTTTTAAACTAGTTAGAGTTCGTTAGAACAACGCTAGCAAGTCGTTGCTCATTTTACGTATATGTTTGATGTTTTTTTGTTGATATGTGTGCGTGAAAAACTCTAATAAAAACTTCCCTTTATCCCGTTTAACACAGTTTCACAATTTAAAGTTTAAACACATAATAGTCTTCAATGGCCCACACAAAAACACGGTTCCCAAAACATTCATAAATACCTTAGGATCACTGGACAGTAAAAACAGATGCTCATTTAGATGGGTGGGGGCGGACAAATAGGTGTCCAGTTTGGGTGGGTGGGAGGGGTGGGGGGTCTTATCTTTATGAGGGGGCAATAAATCAAAAATTTGGACACAAAGCATACTACTATCTCTCTCACGGGTTATAGACTGCACTTAATGAAACTTTGTTGCAAGATGGGTGTGGGAATGATGGTGGGCTATAGGTAGATCTGTGCATCTTAGGATGAACCATTTCCTAGTGTGTCTGGCGGAGAAAAGAAATGGAAAAAGTGTACAAGTTACTGAAGGTGTAAACAATAATACAATATCAGGCAGTGAACACTATGTGCAATGCAGCAACATGCACACAATACTGTCAACAACCTCTGTATTAGATACTACACTTAGCTGTGCCACTGAAATCAGACTGATGAACATGATTGTCACAATATTCATTTATTTGAATAAAGTTTTTGGGTGAACCATCCCTTTAAGGTCCATGTTTGATGGTTTGATAGTGATAATTGCTCATTTAACAGTATTGCTTTGAAAGCTGACAGTAATGAATGAAACTGAACAACATTTCAACTACTATACATTCAACAGCACAGAGCAACAAACCCAAAGCTGCCCTGTGCATGCGTGCCCAAACTGATCTAAGACAAGCAGAAAGCAGAAATAATTTGTAGAAGTTGCTGACAGATTTTGGCTTTCACATTTAGCTCATCATAACTGAATAAAAAATGTTATGCGACCATTAAAGAATGATTGTTACAACTGCTAGACTAATGCAGGTATAAGGGACTTAATCCTGTAATGAGCAATCAGCAAATCCTGCTTAAAAATTAAAGATTAAGAATTTCAGTGGGCACCTATATCTTGCCCAATTTTGTTAAGTTAAAGAAAACAAATATAGTGAATGTATTTTTGTAGGCTGTGCCACACATTCACAAAAAACATAAAACGTATTAAAAATGCTAAAAACAAAACACAGACTGGTTAACCGGTATGCGGAACACATATTCACATGTATATACACGTATATTCTGAATATAGTAAATTAACATAGCTGCTAAGCAATTGTTTTACATGTATCAACTGTAGTAATTACATGTATGGGTACTAAACAGAATATTAAACCTACATTTAAAGTAAATATTTTAGAAAAATGTAAATTTTAGTCAGAATTATTATGCTCCTATTCTCTTCGATTATTTCCAAATTAGACAAGGACACGACCATCAAATGTAAGTTAATCACTGGAGAAACATGACTCAAGTCCACACGCATCTGTCCAAGCATCTGACAGGGCAAAACCACAAACAATATTTATTTATTGAAGCACTTTCTCTACTCCTTTCAAGTTTTGTGCTCTGTGTTTGACTCAATCCCATCTACTCCAGTTATAAAAGATGCTGCTGATTCAGATTTAATAGATGAAGTCATACCTTGTCTGGACTCTTGTTGTGCCAATTGTGATAAGATTTTTAGTAGTATGGCTGTCGCCATCTTTGATAACACTTTACTCACCGTTGCTATAATTAGAGGTAATAATACTGCTTGACTTCAGTTACCGAAACACTATTGTAAGCAGTTGTGTGTAGAGAAAATAGAGACTCACATCTGTAAGTAAATGCAGATGTTACTCCCAAACAGTGACAGTGTAAACATAGCCTACCTATGAGTCATAACAGTTTGTCCTTTTGTTTTTCTTTACTTTTATTTATTTATATATATTTTTTATATATAATTAATTGGGTTAAACTGTCTTCTGCTTTTCAACTCTGGACAAACTTTATTTTATAATTTAGAATTATAAAATAAGTTTATAGAAAATGTGTCATTTAATACAATTAAATCTAAAACATTATTTGATTTTTAAAATAATCAATGGTTACAGCCTAAAAAAAATAACCATTAAAATATAGACAACAGTGCGCTATAAAACTGTTTACATGTAGGACGAGGTTTGGTGGAGGAAAGTGGGAGAAAGGTCCTCACCCAAAGTTTGGCCCATAATTTCCACAGCTGGTGCACCCAGGGGTTGTGGTGAGATCAGCTCAAAATTTGCTTTACAACATTAGAGCTTGGTCATATGAGGTCATTCTTCTCAAGTGGTCTAATGGTCCTCGTTGGAAGTTTGTCAACACCCCCTAGTTGTCTCCCGACCCTGATAAAGATTGACACAAAGTTATTTTAGGGTTGGGTGGTATGAAAATATATATTGTGGTGACAATAATAGTGTCTACTCAATATTTTATTGCTGTATTGTTTTTATAGTGGTATGTAAATATATTCAATGCAGCACAGGACTACTTAAAGCTATTGACATGTTAGAGCAATTTAAAAACAATTCATGGATGAGAATACATATCTGAACTGAAGTTAATACAGCACTTAAAGAGGTAAAGCTTATGTAGTATCATAAGCTAGATGTGTGTAGATGATCACAGTTTTGGGATTCATTCTGAAACATGCAGCGATATTTAATTATATACACCACATCACGACTTCAGTTTTGAGCTGAAGCAAAAATATTTATATATTTACATATGTACTAGTGTAATGGTTCAAATTACTCACATTTTGGTTTGCATCACGGTATTAAGAGCCCAGCTTCGATAGGGTTCGGTATGTGCTATGCACAGAGAAAAAAAGGGCTATTGTCAAACAAGTACAAATAATCAAACTACAATCAGTAGCACAAATAAATACAAAGCAAACAAACAATAAAATAAACAGCGCTTTTCAGGTAGATATTAACAGTAGTTTTCAGGTACAGAAATTGAAAAAACAAACAAACACTCATATCAGCCAAAGTTTGCTATGCTGAACTGCAACAAACCAACAACATAAGGAACTGAGGAACCAACATTTTTGAACGGTCACTGTTGGCCTATAATGGAACAAAAATTGCTAAAATCAACAGATTTTACTAATACATAAAATCTCTGTGTAAAAATAATATAAAGATGCAGCTAGCTTTCTAAAGTCATTTTTACCCTCCTGTAATTTTGCTCCAAATATTACGTGAAAATTGCCATTTTCACCCCCTACAAAAATGTGGATTATTCAGTAATTCAACTTAAATTGATCTCTCTTCAGAAAAAATGTAAATAAAAAAATTGAGCCAGGGACCTCTGGTTGAGTTGACACGGAATGACCCCATAGTCTTTTGGATTATTGCAAAAAATAAGCTTCAGAAAAGCTTAAGAAAAAGACAGCATCGTCTCTTAGTTTTAATCTTTCTAAAAAAACCCTGTGTCGAATTGTGCCTTGTTTGTAAACAAATCTGCGGTAAAATTAAGTGAATAAAGGACCAAATTAAAATAAATAAAAATATAAACTGTTTTTAGACTAACAAGACAGTTTTAAGTTCTTAAACTTACAGGATGTTTTATAGTACAGTGGCCTCTTATATGTCAAAAGATTAAGGGAATTTTGGTTTCTCAGTTTATGACCCCTTTAAGGAGTGTACTATAAAGTTAAATTATATTTAAAATATTTCAAATTATAACCAATATACATGTTTCACATTCTAATTTGAAAAGAAAGCATCCTTGCATGTTCTAAAAGTGAAAAGTAGTGTTTTACTGTAGCATAACAAAAAGTTACTGTCATTTTGAAATTACTACAAAGTGGGGATTTAAGGTTTCAGGTAGGCCTATATTAGGTTTAACACAAACTGAATAATTAAATGTGAAAAAAAACACTGCTTAGTCTTCACTGTATGAATTAAATGCACACTGAATGAATGAATGATGCATTTATATAGTGCTTTATTGTGTATTGCTTTACAATCATGTGGGCAGGGGCGGATTGGCCATCTGGCAATTCTGGCAAATGCCAGAGGGGCCGGACCATTTTCTTTAATGTGGGCCGGTCAGATTTATATATATATATATATATATATATATATATATTGTGACGGATCAGTGGCCCTCCCCCTCATTATCATCACCACCCCGTCCCTTATTCGCCGCCCTTCACCAGGCTCCCGACTGGAGTGGGTGGATGAGAGGAGGGGCGGGGGATCAACGCGGGCTGGCGGCGTGTGATGAGGCACAGCTGGACTGAATGAAGCCTCATCACCGCCGCTGTTAAATGCCCAGCGCCTCTCCTCGAGAGACCGGTCTCTTCCCCGTGCATGCACGCTGGTGTCCTCGTGGGTCCAGGAAGGGTGCGTGAGGATATCGCGCCACCGAAGACGTGAGCTGCCGAACCCGCGGTCCGGACGAAAGACGCACCCGTATTACGGCCGTCGGACCAGGATGTCGGGCCGTACAAGTCCTGCCAAAGGCCGTGGACGACGTGTAAGAGCCGCCGCTGTGATGAAGCCGCCGCCCTCGCGCCCCGGACCCGAGTGGGAGCGCGTGCGGCCGCCGGACTCCGCCCCTTCCCTGGACCCTTCCCCTTTTGGAACACTGCCCTCCTGCACAAGCCCCGCAGCACGACGAGGACACCAGACCCCCTGTTTATTTTGGACACTTCTTTCCCTGGACACTTTATTTTGTTAATAAAAGCCTCTCCGAGGCCTGACGCCACACCCACTGTGTCTGTCGTTGGCTCCTCCCGTCACAATATATATCGGCCCGAGCAGCCCACTTGAGTCAAACATTCTAATTAATTTAATTTTGTGCCCCGGCTCAGTGCAGCGGCTCAACTATAAACTATATGACGTTATCACACACAAAGGCTCTTTTAAGAGCCAACAGTATCTCGAGAGCGTCTTTTATTTATTTATTTATTACATTTGATTTATGCATTTAGTAGACACTTTCATCCAAAGCCATTATTCAGGCTATACTTTTTTTTTTTTTTTTTATCAGTATGTGTGTTCCCTGGGAACTGAACCTACAACCTTTTGTGCAGCTACCGCAATGCTCTACCACTGAGCCACAGGAACTATAAGCACGTTAATATAGGAATTATTAGTATGTTATGATGTAGGTGTCACGGTGCACACAGCAGGGAGGAACGAGGAACACGCAGACGAGGAATAACTTCAAAATAACAGTCTTTAATGAGGACATCAGGACAGGGCAAGACAAGGCAAGGTTGACACAGACAGGAACACCGGGGAATAACGAGTAGACCAGACAAAAACTAACTAAACAGGCAGGAACTAAATACACATGACAATCACTGATAATAATTAAAACACAGCTGGACAAGACTTAACTAATAATCACACTTAACAAGGACAGGAACATGACCAAATATGGAAACAAGAGGCGGGAACACATGACAGACACGACAGAGGACTGACATTACTCCCCCCTCCCGGAAGGCGCGACCCGCGCCGTAACAGTTCCACCAGGGAGGGGGGGTGGGCACTCTGGAGGCCCCTCAGGACAGACATGGACAGGAACACAGGACGGGGACCTCCAGAGCGGAACAGACAGAGGCCATGGCAGGGCTGGGAGCTCAGGCGGCCATGGCAGATGGTCCTTGTGGCCATGGCAGGGCTGGGAGCTCAGGCGGCCATGGCGGAGCTGGGAGCTCAGGCGGTCATGGCAGATGGTCCTTGTGGCCATTACAGGGCTGGGAGATCAGGCGGCCATGGCGGAGCTGGGAGCTCAGGCGGCCATGGCAGATGGTCTTCGTGGCCATGGCCACATTCTTCGGCCCGCCCACCCTACCCAGAGCTCTACTACCAAGCTAAATTTCCTTGGGGAATCCAGGCCCTCAAAAATGTTACAACAATCCCACCAATGACAAACATACTATCATAAAACCATACATTTCCACCTATCATACTATTCTTAGCTCTCACCCATTTAAGTACCATACACAGTGAGTGAAGAGATTGCGTGGCAAAATGCGTGGCTAGCTCTTCTTCATCCATTGGCTCATTGGCGACTCGCATGCTTACATCGCCACCTATGGGGTTGCTCAACTATATTTAACAAAGAGGGACTCAAACTGGGAGGCAAAGAAAGTAGTAAAAAAAAAAAAAAAAAAAAAAATAGATAGATATGACTGTTATATTTTTGGTAACACCATTGCTTTGAATATAGTAAACACAAACACCACACTATTTGAAAACTATTTAAAAGTTAACACAGTGTGTCATTATATAATTGTACATACATTTAAAAAATAATAATAAGTAAAATAAACTTTTCTCTTAATATTTAAATTCTTAGTCGCGTGCCAAGCCCGCGAACCGGGCAGCGAGCATATATAAGCCGGGTCTGTGCCCACCGCGCTCACGCCTGACTCCCCTTCGAGTGACATCCTCAGCAGTGCGTTTTCCTGAGGTGAATTATTTTTTACTTAACCGATTAAGTTAAATTACTTTTTAAAAGTATGGGCCGACAACAAAAGTAAATGACATTTAAAACTATAAAGAAATAAATACAATTTAATTATGAGTAATTATAATAACAAATAGTCCTGAGCGGGAACAGTTCGTTTTTCTGATGGGAATAACCACTAAAATAAATAGCAGGCGTTTTCACTCATGAAACCCATTAAATTGTAATAAAAGTTGGACTGTCTTTTCCGGTAAATGTATAACAGCTCACATAGACAACGATTTTTCGTCTTTTTATATAAAGTCCGCTAAAAAAAACAAAAAAAAAACACCGTTAAATGCCGTTACATCAGTGTGACGTCATTGCCAATGGAGCCAATCCGGTCCGTTTGAGAGACGCTCTTTCGTTTGCGAGTCATCTGTCATGTTAACGTTACTTAAAAAGAGATAAATTATACAATTATTCTTAATAATATCTTCATTATTCATACGCGTGCACCTATAGAGAGAGAGAGAGAGAGAGAGAGAGAGACTGATAAACCCTGACACCAGGGGCGGAGCCAGACATTATAAACATTAGGGGCTTAGCCCAAATGTTGTTGCCCATTGCCCATTTGGGTGAACTAACCCTAATGTTTAGCTGATAAATGTGCTTAAATTGAATCATGCAATAATGGGGTGGTCTAACTGCAAATCGAGGATCTCCAACAATCTGCTTCAGTTTTCTTAAGTGGGTACATGAGGCCAACAGAAGAACATTTACTGTATTAATATTAGATTTCTTAAGGGAGTAGCATAACAAGATAAACACTGGCATACAGGGCCGTATGCAGGTTTGTATAAATACTGAGATCCCAAAATGGAGATTGGTAGGGGGTTCGGGGGCATGCTTTGCCATCAATCAATTTTGATTTTCCTGACTTACACGTGTGCATTTTAAGATGTTTTAAGGCTCATAAATTGGATAATAATATAGGTTTAAAACCAAGTAAGTGGGCAATAGTAGCAAAAATTATTTTTCAAGATAACAGATTCTTAAACATGAGAATCAGATTAAATGTTGCAATGAATGATTTACACTACAGACTGTAAATAGAGAAGATATAGTTGTTTGTTTATGAATTTAATAAACTCAAGTTATAGTTATCCTGGTAGCCTTCGGTAAAATCAAGTGTCTAAAATGATTAAACATGAATATTATTTTTTATATTTTTAATTCACACTAACAGAAATTAATATTTTCCAATAAGTTTAAACTGATTTTTACATTTTATGGCCATTTTTACCTTTTATGAAGCCATTTTTTTTTTCTAAAAGTGTCCATTATATTTTGAGTCAAATTCTTACATTTAATGAGTGAATTAGAATAAGACATTTGGGCTGTTACCAAGCAAATGAAATCAACACAGAAGCTGCATCTGAAGTGGCATTTTAGATATATTTACACACTGTTTAATGCAAGACATGAATGCATTTAACTGCAATTACAAATGCATAAATAATATTTTGATATATTAAACATAAAACGTTAAATACTATTATTTGAAATTGTTTAAAACATGAAAAAATCGGGGAATCGAAATGCGAAATTAAAACCGCCAGCAGGTGGCAGCAAATCACTGTCAATAAGTGAGTCACTGCGATTGAACCGAATCATTTAAAGGGTTGATTCATTCAGGAACGAAACACCATCAGGTTGCTCAGAGACTCAAAAAGTGCTGTGGCTGTGTTTGGAATTATTTTTGCTGGCGAAATAGGGCAAGAACAGCCAATATGGTGTCTAAAACGTAAGTCTCTTGATATTAGCCTATTATTTATTGAACAGTTATATAAAATCAATATCACATTTGTAACCATGCTGATTTTTTTTTTTTTTTTAAGTAAAAACAGCACTCTTCATGTGATATTTATTAACAAAATGAAATTATATAAATATATACATTTTCTGCCCCCTTATCTTTAATTATGTGATCATTCTTAATGCATATTAATAGACTGAATCACGCATGCCTGCACTCTGTAGGTGTGTTTTATTTGGTTTTTGCCATATACTAGATAATGTCATGTCTCTCGAGTTCAGTATTTGCGCTAAACATGCGCAGATTTGGCTTGCATGAGCTTGCTCAAGACATTAATGAGTGAACATAATTTACAAAAAGTAACCAGCTAGGTAAAAATGCTTGAGGTGAATGAGATGAGACGAGTGACGTGCTGAGTGATTGACAGGAGGCGTGGCTATGTAGGACTGCCGTGTGTGTGACTTGAGCTCGCTGCCTGTCGGAGAGGAGAGAGAGAAAGCGCAGCTGATATCGGTTTATCGATCCTGCGGGAACGCGGCATTGAAACGTTTTAAATATTTCTGTATAATAGGTGTTGAAAAACTATATTTTTGACAAAACTATTAACAAACCCAAAAGATTCGGGGCTTCTGAAAAAACATTCGGGGCTCGAATGTTTTTTAATTTTTTTTTAATTATTCAGCACCCCATCCCAATTTATTTAATATTATCTGTCATGTGTTTAGTCTAAAATGCAGCACACTCCGGGTCGCAGCTGTGGAGGCGTGGCTTTAGCTGTCCGTTGGAGGGAAGTTCAGTGATTGGTTTAAAATCTTACAAAGCTCTAAACCAATGGGCGACTGGCACGCTCCTTTAAAACCAGAAGAGCGGGACTCATGGCTTCATTATTTCTGTTAATCAAACGCAGAAGTTTGAACAATCGACAATGAGTGGCAGAGGAAAAACCGGCGGCAAAGCGAGAGCGAAGGCCAAGACTCGGTCGTCCAGGGCAGGGCTGCAGTTCCCCGTCGGTCGCGTTCACAGGCTTCTCCGCAAAGGTAACTACGGAGAGCGCGTCGGTGCCGGTGCTCCCGTCTATCTGGCGGCTGTGCTCGAGTATCTCACCGCTGAGATCCTGGAGCTGGCTGGAAACGCCGCGAGGGACAACAAGAAGACCCGCATCATCCCCCGTCACCTGCAGCTGGCGGTGCGCAACGACGAGGAGCTGAACAAACTCCTGGGCGGAGTGACCATCGCTCAGGGCGGCGTGCTGCCCAACATCCAGGCCGTGCTGCTGCCCAAGAAGACCGAGAAACCCGCCAAAGCCAAGTAAACCAGTCCGGTCTCCTTCAACACAAAGGCTCTTTTCAGAGCCACCCATTTCATCTGATAGAGAGCGCTTTTCTTTTTTCTCCATCAGTAGCGATGTGCTGTAAACGTATATTCAAATAGACTATATTAACCGAAATCAAACGTTTCTGTTTTTTATGGTTTATTGCACATGTAATCAATCAAAATGTAGTTTAATGTATAGATATATGAGTAGATGTATTGCAAGTACAAATAATTACATATCTATAATTGCCTTATGTGGCATAACCACGGAAATCCAGAACTATGAGAAAAAAAAAATATTTTTTTTTAATTATATAAAACTCCAAGCACCACAAAACTGCTTGTCCCCACAGCCATGTGCAGAGGGGAAGTTTTATTTTGAGGTCAAAAACAGGTTTTTCTGCCGTTTAAAATACAATGTATTCATAACTATCAAATATGATGTAAATGGCATTCAAAAATAAAATAAATAAATGTGGAATAAATATTATAAAATATATAATTCACGAGTTCACTCTTACCTATAATAAACTGAGTAAAGATTATTCGTCTTTTTCAACGAGTGATTGCTATTGAATCAAAGGAGTCGGGCTGCGCTGCTGGCGCCATAAACATCTATACGAGTGACTCTGTCTGATTCGATTCACTTAACCATTCAAATGAGTCATTTGTTTGTGAATCAAACTGAGCACGCTGTTGTAGCATTACACCTGCTAAGACAATTCAATATGCGCAATCTGAATTTAATTATAATATTTATTTTGTGGTAACACTGCCGTGTGGGAAGCTCTGACAGAGAAAAACACTACAGATACGTAAGAGGGAGCCGTAAAATGTAAGTGCATCATCTTTTGTTCCTGAATGGAGGCCTAATCTGTCTGCTGCACTTGAGCAGGTTCAGTTTTTAGAGTGAATGAAAACTTTTGAAGCATATATATGCCGTATGATGTGATTTAAAATCATACTTATTTTACTCTGGTGGGTATTATGAGCAAACAAACTTAAAAATTTAATCTGAACACTATATACATGTAATCTGACATTTATTTTTTTTACAGAAATTCTGAGCTGCTGCATGAACATTCATCAAACATATAAGGTGCGAATTCTGGGTCTGGTCCTAATGATTGTAAAAAGCTGTAATGCTTAAGATTAAATAATTAACTTACAATATATATTTGTACATATTTCAAGGCTGCAATTTGGAAAAAACTTTCAAGCTAATGCTGCTGCAATGGAGTTCAAGGGGACTGAAGAGGTGGCTCCAGCAGATCAGAAGGGAGGACTTCAGGAGGCAGACACACTCTGTGAGTTTAAAAGACCATCTCTTTAACCTTCAATACACATGACACACTATCACATTTCTATAATTCAAATCTCTTAAAGGATTTTTATGCTGCACCAATTAGGGTAAGCAGCAACACTTCCTATAATATCTAATGTACTTGTTAATTTGTAAGAAGAATGACATCAATGCTTATATTAGTTGCTTATATACTGTCTCACCCTTATCCCTAGGTTACAGTAATCAGCTGATCCAGCCGTATCCAGACCAGACGGTGGACCTGCACCCAGGAATGACCACAACACATCCCTGAATGTCAGCGGAGACCATGTCAGCTAGATGACAGATCCCTGTGAAGACCTCATTGATGGCCCCAGCACAGATCCTCAGCAAAGACTACGAGAACCAGACAAGCCCTCTACGCAGACCCTTTTTACCAGCTTCACCTGCTAGCGTGATATTACTTCATGCAGAAGAAGTTGGATGAAATAGTTTGAATGATATCAATCCACAATCTGGCTTGTGATGCAGCCTGGAATAATCACACCACGTTCATTCGTTTGGCCAGAAGAGACTGTTTCTGACTGAGCCTGGTCTTGTTTGGGTTCCTTGTCACTGTTGCCTTTTGTCTTGCTTCGTTGAAGACACCTAATATTCAGCAATATTATTGACTTGTCTGCACTGACACCATTTGATAAGAACTGAACTGAATTATGACACACAATGTTTTATATATGAAGAGTTTATTTGCAAAAACAGATAACTCCTTTTTTAAATATTTTTAAAAATCATGTTTTTTGTGATCATGTTTTTATTGTTTTATTGTGTTAGTTAGCTAGTAATTATTAGTTATTCTTTAACTAATCAAAATAACCTGAATGCAGTTTGAGATTAATTGGAATACACAATGAAAAAACATGATTTTTAAAAATTGTTAAAAATGAAGTTATCTGTTTCTGCAAATGAACTCTTCACATATATATATATATATATTTACTTGTTACTTTGTGGTTTAAAAAGTGTGAATGTTTATACTGTAGTGCATTTGTTCATATATATTTATATTGAAGTATTTGGTAATTTTATAATTAAAGCCTTTTTAATGTTTTTAAATGGTTGTATTTGTGTTTCACTGCTGAATTACATTTAGCAGTTTCTGGGCCACATTCGGCCCGGGGACCAAGCCGAGTCTCAGCCAGATCTGGGCCACGTCAATAAATAAGAGTCATTTTACAGGGTGTGGGCCGCATCTGGGCCAGAGGAAATTGTTTGAGTCGGTTTTCAGTGTGTGTGCCAGTTTTGGGCCGGGGACCCAGCCGGAACTGGGCCAGAAGCTAAGCAAGGTTGTGGGCCAGACAAATTTTGCTATCTGGGGTGTGAATTATCAAAGACATGATCTGAGGTAATCACCGACATGTCGCCGACCCCCGTGAAATATCTGGCATGCTAAATATCTGGAGCTGTCGGCGATTCAATCACACTGTGTGTGGGCGATGACCTGCAGCCAATGAGAGAGCAAGATACAGGGCAGAGGGAAGTTCAGGGAGGAGTTATAGACCAGAATATCAGTGTTTTAATAGATATATGTACAAAAACAAGCACAAACATTTGCTTGACCAGCAGCATCAGAATAACAGTTACTGCAAAATTATTATTTAACTCCACCTCTTTGCAGAACACACAATCCGTTCCCTGCATCTCCCTCCTGCGTAATCTTTTTTTTTTTGTTTGTTTGTTTTTTTCTCCTTGAAGTTGGAAATCAGTCCACAGACAATTTGCGGGCTATAATTTTTTTTTAAATAATTCAGTCAGAACCTTCCAGAACAAGGAGCTGATGCAGGCGGGTTCTCGCGTTATTTCACTTATGGCGTGTGTTTCGGTGTGAAAGATAGTTTGCCGATCAGACAAAGTCATCGGCGATTCTTCCTATTGTAAAGTCATGCAATGTGAAAGCCCCTGTCGCCGATCCATCGTACGTGTGAACAAAGCAGCGACTGAATGCTAACCTAGATAGTCACGCAGTGTGAAAACAGTGTTACAAGTACCCCAGGCACATCGTTTTTCCATTTTTGAAGCATAAAACCGATGCGAGCTTCGGATCTTCCAATGTTTCTCTACGGCGCTGAAACCTAAAGATGTCTGAGTTCCGCTCCCCGTGCAACTGATACTGGACTGCCATTGGCTAGTCTGCGTTCGAGGGGAGGGGCTTACCGATAGTTAAATTGTGTCACTGGTGTTACCATTTAAAAAAAATAATTTATTTTGAAATATTGTAAATATAAAAAAAAAAAATAGAATACAAATACCATGACTGACAACGTGTGGTTTGATATATTCCTCTTAACACCAGTGAAGATCGGTATATCAGGTCTTATGTGTCTCTGGTGAGTGTCACTGGCGTTACTGTTTTTTTTTTTTTTTGTCTCATTAAATAAATAAAACATAATCTCCTTATTTCTTGCATTTTCATTATTATCATTATTTTTTTTTTCTGTAACTGATTACGTGCTGAAAAAAAATTGAGAAATAATATTTCATAAAAGCTAAAGAAGGTAACGCCAGTGACAAAAATGGTACATGTGCTCTGTAAATAATTGCACAAAAAATATTTTCAAAATCATTAAGCTGTAATTTATATGTATTCATAAAGTCAAAAGGTAATCTAATAATGTGGTCTGTTTAAATGTTAGAAAAAGAAATACATTTTAAGACATTTTCGCAAGTGGACATTTATGTAGAATGACCTATATATTTTACTGTATTTACTGTATGTAGTATATATAGTACAGTACACATAACATTACATTTGTAAGATAATTATCCTTGTCCAGTTGCAGTAATTTTATACAAATTAATTTGTAATTTTATTTTGATGATGTGTTAGTGTAGAGTAGAGTGTGTGTTTGATTTTAAAGTAATAAACCGAACAAAGCATTTTGAGCGGGAAACACAAACAGCCCCGTTTGAAAACAGAAGCTGCGCAGTCATTGGCTAGCAGTCATGAGCGGACCTCACGTCACACATCAGCCAATCACAAACCAGACCCCTATGACATCATAAGCTCGTGACCCTATGAGGGTTTAAAAGCAGGCGCGGAATAAAGAGCAGTATATTCTCTACGTACTCGGAGCAGAGGAAGAGGTTAATCTTCGCGATGGCAAGAACCAAGCAGACGGCTCGTAAATCCACCGGCGGCAAAGCCCCGAGGAAGCAGCTCGCTACTAAAGCCGCCCGAAAGAGCGCCCCAGCCACCGGCGGCGTCAAGAAGCCCCACCGTTACAGGCCCGGGACCGTGGCTCTCCGAGAGATCCGCCGTTATCAGAAGTCCACCGAGCTGCTGATCCGCAAACTGCCTTTCCAGCGCTTGGTGCGAGAAATCGCGCAGGATTTCAAGACGGACCTGCGCTTCCAGAGCTCCGCCGTCATGGCCCTGCAGGAGGCCAGCGAGGCTTATTTGGTCGGTCTGTTTGAGGACACCAACCTGTGCGCCATCCACGCCAAGAGAGTCACCATCATGCCCAAAGACATCCAGCTGGCGCGCCGCATCCGCGGAGAGCGCGCTTAAACCCGCCGCTGCAGCCGCACCCCAAAGGCTCTTTTAAGAGCCACCAACACCGCACTGAACGAGACCATTTCCACTGTAATATCGAACATAAGAAATGTGAAGTTATATTAAGGAGTTCAGTATGGCTCTTATTTTTATTCATTTTCCAAGTTTTAGGTTGCCATTACTACAAAGTTGCACACAAACAAGCAGAACATTACGGATGTTGATCATTACGTATTTATGTAATTCAGCAAGTCCATTTACAAATTAATAATTTATTGTAAATTGTCGTTTTTAATCTGTTAACTGCGTCATAAATGTCTCTTGAAATGTTGAATGTGTCAGAAGAGAGGTAATTTAGTTATAATCGGTGTGTATTTATGGGGGTATTGAGAACCACTTATTGTTTGACATCTGTAGCTCTCTGTTTACTTTGGTGCGCTTGATGATATGAAAATCAAAGCGTGTGCTTGTAAATGTTTATATGATCTTATAAATCTTTGAGAAATTAATCTTTTAAAACATGGATTAATACGAAACAGTGCACAAACATTGTTAGATCAGGGTTGGGGTTAAACCACATCTCGTGCTGGAACTAGGGGGGAGGGGCGAGTTATGTGACGCGGAGCTGGTTTCAGCTAGGTCCTGTAAGCAACTGTAAAAGGCCTCCCTGGAGCACTTGTGCCTTATTCTTATTCGTCGCTTAGATTGAAACAAGAAGCATCTGAATCATGTCTGGAAGAGGCAAAGGCGGGAAAGGACTCGGGAAAGGAGGCGCTAAGCGTCACCGGAAAGTGCTGCGCGATAACATCCAGGGAATCACCAAACCCGCCATTCGTCGTCTGGCGCGCCGCGGCGGCGTCAAGCGCATCTCCGGTCTGATCTACGAGGAGACCCGCGGGGTGTTGAAGGTGTTCCTGGAGAACGTTATCCGCGACGCCGTCACCTACACCGAGCACGCCAAGAGAAAGACCGTCACCGCCATGGACGTCGTGTACGCGCTCAAACGACAGGGACGCACCTTGTACGGCTTCGGAGGATAAACGCCTTCAATCAGAACAAACCCAACGGCTCTTTTAAGAGCCACCCACACCGACACAGAAAGAGCTCATGTTGCTGGTTTATGGTATAGATAAAAGCTAACAAAATACTTGCTATTATATCTACTTCAAATATGTATTATAAAAATTGGTTTAGTGTTGGTGTGTTTCATGCACTGAAAGTAAAAATGTTCTTATGTCTTTGAGCCGAGAACTGTTTTTCAGAATTGGAGCTTTTGTAATATTTCTCAAGAAACGCGAACAATAAAGCCGTCTTTTTGTCTTACACTGCATTTTCATTTAACGTTTTCGAAGTGATTTACAAAATAAAGAGAAACAATTACATGGCAGTGGTACTGAAGTTACAGCAGAAGATAAAACTTTAAAAATACGTTACTTCTCTCCAAATTCTCTCAATGGGTGTTTAAGGCTTTATAAAAATACACTGATATTTGAGGACCAGTTGTTTTTTTTGTATGGAATATGACTAACAAAAAGAGCGGAATTTTTTTTTAAAAATGGAAGCTTAGTCACGTCAGTCAAACATAGAGCGGTGGGCGGGGCTATCAATTCACCCCTGTGATTGGCCCTCGTTCCGCTCGAGGTACTTCCAGTTGTCCAATCACAGTCGAGTTTATGGGTGTGGTCTGTGGAAACACGCAATCAGAAGCCTCCACATCTCTGTGTAAATTAGCATAGGTGAGTGAATAAACGGCTCTGTGCGGCTCTTTCTAATCATTGTCTCGTCAGCAGCATCATGCCTGAACCAGCGAAGTCCGCGCCTAAGAAGGGCTCCAAGAAGGCCGTCACAAAGACCGCGGGGAAGGGAGGAAAGAAGCGCAGAAAGACCAGGAAGGAGAGCTACGCTATCTACATCTACAAGGTGATGAAGCAGGTTCATCCCGACACCGGGATCTCTTCCAAGGCGATGGGGATCATGAACTCTTTCGTCAACGACATCTTCGAGCGCATCGCCGGTGAAGCGTCTCGTCTCGCTCACTACAACAAGCGCTCCACCATCACTTCCAGAGAGATCCAGACCGCCGTGCGTCTGCTGCTGCCCGGGGAGCTGGCCAAACACGCCGTGTCTGAGGGCACCAAGGCCGTCACCAAGTACACCAGCTCCAAGTAGAGCAGCCTGAGGCTGTTAAACACCCCCAAAGGCTCTTTTAAGAGCCACCATCTACTCCTTGAAAGAGTTCCTAATGTGCTTTGAATATAAAAATGAAGAAAAAAAAAAAAACACTTTGTACTCTAGTAGCTTTTACAATATTTTAGTGTTTAAGAGACTGTTTTAAGAGTACTAATTACTCTTTAATAGCGTTTTTTTTTTTTTTCTTTAGAGCTCTTAATTAAAAAGCTGTTTGTGTAAGAATGCTAATTTGACTTCTTTACCAGTTCAGGCTAGTATTTAGCTAAACGATTTGCATGGTATTAAATGTTGCTAAATCAAGAATTTATCTTCCAGAATCTTGGCAGTAGGTTTTGGGAGGTTTTTTTTTTTTTTTAGTCCATCTCTGCAAGACAAACTTTTCTGGAGAGGAGATGGAGTAAAACTGAGCTCTCAACTTACTGCTAGATTCTGGAAGATAAATTCTTGAAAGAGTGATACAAGAGGATGTTATGCTGGTCCTTCAAGACCACTTATCGGTCTGTAAAGCCTATAGAAATATCAGTCTTCATGTACTTTAACATATTTTTATTAAGTGATGGTCATTTTGTAAGATTTGTTACCCAAAGTCTATGGAGGACCAAACCTGCAAAAACAATAAATAAATAAATATGCAAATAAATCCACAAAATAATACATAAATATATGAATAAATAAATGTTCAAATAAATACATAAATATATAAATCCACATATTCCTGTATAAATTAATATATAAATAATTAAATGTGCGAGAAAATAAATAATTAAATAAATTAAACGAATGTTGGGGGAAATAATAAAAAAAAAATGCTAAAGGAAATGCTAAACTGAAATAATGAGCGCGGCACGTTTAAAGTCAAAACGCGGCGCAGATGTCTTTATGTGAATGTATCTGAAGGGAACCGACTGTCTTCAGAAACGTGTCGTTGGCATTTTAATTTCATTTTACCTATAATTCCTGATAAAGCAGCGTTTCTGAGCGCAGAGCTGCTTTGTGTCCAGCGTTTCCGGGGAAACCGCAATATTTCAGCGCTCCTAAAGCGCCACCTCGTGGCAGAGAATGAATCTGCATTTCCAAATAGCCTTTCTTACTGTTTATGGTCAGATCAATGCAAATATCAACTCATGTTTTTACGCAGCAAACTTCACCATAGATAGATAGATAGATAGATAGATAGATAGATAGATAGATAGATAGTCTGGTGAGTAAACAAAAAAAATATAATATATGTTTGGAAAATGGCACATCTATTTAAATATCTAAAAGTACACTCTTAACATCAGTCAGTCAAGCATTATAAATGTACTATGATAATTAAGTATTATTTAATGATATAACTTTAGCAATTAGAATTAAAACTTGGTAACCATTAATACAGTCATTTTAACTGAACTGGTGGTGGTGCTTTTTTGTCATTCAGTGTTTCTCTAAAAAATGGGGGGGAAACTATCAATAATACTGGTAAGATAATAATCATACTACTAAGAACAATATAAAACGCACTAAGGATTAACGAGCTGCTGGATTCATGAATATTAATCAAGTTGTCTGCGTTTGCTTGAACTGATTTGCTGAAATCAAAACAGGGACGATTATAGGTGAGTGCCAGCCAATGAGATTTTCGCTTGCGCATTAGCTCCGCCTACTACCGGAGAACTCGGCAGTTCTTAAAAGTTGAAGAATTCCAAAGGAACTCCGTTATTCTGACAGGAAAATACAACAAACAATATCGTTTACATACCAAGCAGAATTGACTCGCTACATGTAAGACTCTCTCTCACTTCACACTAGAGCTTACGGTACGCTGCGCATTCATTCAGATGCACTGAAAAATAGCCCAGATCGCTTGATGGAGAGTGAAATTCTGAAGCGCTTGGTCAGAGTGTTCAGCGAGTGACAATATATCTGTGCTAAACTTATACATAGCCTCCAACTCACACACTGGCGAGTATAATCGGAGCATTTATTAGCAGGTGGCTAATATTATACACTATTTAGGGTGAAGATTTAGTCACATATGCGAGTGATTTACTGGCAATGTGCTACCACGTTTGTATTTATTATTTGCTGCTCTAAATAGTGGTTGCTTGTGCACAACTTCCTGTGTTTGCATTCTGAGCAGCAAAGAAGAAATGATTTCCGTTTTGCAGCGTTAAGCAAAGTTAGCGCGCATAACTATAGGTCTTGTTTAAGAATGGTATCGGATCGGTACATGGATTCAAGTACTCGCCGATACCGATGACAGATCTTTTTGTGTTATCGGTGGAATTTCTGATACTAGTATCGGAATCGGAACAACCTTAGTCACAACTACCTGTAAGTCACTTTTTGATGCCATTGGTATAAGACAATCAATACTGGCAGCATACAGACAAGTTGTCCGCTGGGCCTGTGGTGTTCTGAGCAGCCCTTACCAGCACGTGTTGAGTCAGACATTAGAAGATAGTTTACAGAGGAAGGAGGTTTTGAATGGCCCCATTTTGTTGACCATCAATAAAAAATAATTACAATCACAAATTGTCTTACTGTATAAAAACTTGTTTATGAAGTTTACATTAGATATATATATATCAAGCATATCTGCATTTATGGTTAATTCAATTCAGTTGTATCTATATAGCACTAAATCATAAATATTATTTCATAGCACTGTTAATATCCAACCAAAAACACAACATTGCAGCTGTTAATTAACAAATATATATATTTATATAGATATAGATGCACAAAACATATTCTACCGAAAGAAAAAATATATAATCTGACCCATTTAAAAACATTTAACAATCTTTCAGTCTGGGTATCACACTAATGTGTTGTTGAAGTGTGTTGAATGGTGAATGCTGTGCTAGATACACGCCAGCAGCCTGATGTTGTTGATTATCTGGAGGGATCTGGAGAGGAGCAGGTGTAGTGAAGACAGACAGTGCTGCGTTCTCCTGGAGCCTGTGGTGACCTGCAGTATTCCTCTCACAGACGGGAGCAGCAAACACAAGTTTAGATCACATTCACTGCTGACCATGCTTCTCCACTCGGCCTCCATCACATCTGCATCTCCGTCAGGAGTGAAGCTGCAGTCCAGTAGAGGTGTTAATAACAGCTGGCCTTCACTGCTTCAGATCTTCACACTCTCATCTTCCAAAGCCTTATAAACACACCACATGACAAAAAATGACCAATTAGCTGTGCAAACAATGTTACTAAGCTGTCACTAGACTTGATAGTTAAAATATTAGCAAACTGAGGTTAACTTACCAGCTATGCCTTCTCATATGGTAACGTTTTTACACGGTTTTTAAAAGTATAACTATATTGCTAATACTTACAAGCTAGCTGTGGTGCTTTACAACAACTTATATACATCTCGTTGTGTCTCATTATTTAAATAATTATGTTCACTGATATGGTAGTTAGAAAATGTTAAAAATCAAGTCTTACGGTGCACAGTTGACATTTTCGTGGAGCAGCATCTCTGAGGATTTCTTGAGCATCATGTCTCCGCCGGCGGCCGAACACAGGCGGACCGGGACCCGATGAAGCTGCTGTGCACCGAAGAAACCGCACTGAGTCTCACTAAGCTCTTGCTTCGGCATCCCATGCTGAACTGCATCATATCGCCGGGATGATAATCCTCCGGTTACGGTATAAAGCGATCGCAGCACCTCGTTGTTTGAAGCAGATGCATCAGTGAAGTCCCGTCTCTTCAGCGGCACAAACGCACCGAGGCCCGGAAGACACCGTTCTTGTCAGGAAACCTGTGGACTCGATGTCCTGACAGGCTGGAGTTTGTGCAACCTTCACAAACACAATAATTTACCATGACGATGATAAATTGAAATGAAAATAACAACTGAAAACACACTGACTCGCGCGCGCTCCACTGAATACCAGCAGGCTTTTTGAGAGCTGTCAACTCAAAACATACAGAAGATCTAAATTAACTGATTTTGTTCAAGTGAAGAATATTATTTAACATCACTGAATCAAACTTGCATTTACACCGACAAACTCATATTTTTGAGTTAAATCGAGCAGAAAGTCGTTCCTTTAAGGTAAAAACAGAGAAGAGTGAATTTGTTGAATAAAATAGCTTGATTCACCATTTCTTGCATCACAAATTTGACATCAAACTTTGCCGTCTTATATGGAATGTTATAAGTTTCCCAACAATACAAGTACAGACAAGAATGCACATCGATAAACAGCCCACGTGGAAGGTCTATTAGTAAAATGTGTTGACTTTAGTCATTTTTGTTGCTTTTTATGTCAAAAAAGATGGCTAAATCAACATATTTCTCTGATAGACTGTTAGTGTGTGTAAAACTAGTGTTAGTAAAGCTGTTGGTCTTCCCCTCCTCCACTATAATGTGTGTCTGAAAGAGACTTCACCATCCCTCGCTGCTCATTTACATCTCTATACAGAGAGGCTTAAGCCAAGAGACTCTGAGACGCCTCAGTATACACAACACACTCTTCCCCCAGTACTGTAGAACATCAGCATCTTTAACATATAATATATTTTCACCGTATTATAACTAATTTGTGAACTTCAAAAACTCATGAAATGTCAAAGAATTTCTAAAACTTCTGAATGAAACTAGAGCATGCTGATTTTATAGAAACCAAACCAGCCCAGTATCTCAGTATTGTGTCTTTGTATGTCTATAAGCTACTGTAAATGTGAATTCCCTCGTGGTTATATTTGGTTTAACTCTATGACCCTGCTGCCAAATCCACAATATATGCATTAAACCCTTAGCAGTGGCTTCAAAGTATGGGAACATTTTAATTGTAACATTGTCTTAAAGGCAGATATGTGCCTCACCTCAGTTGTCTCTTCTCCCTGATACTGTCTGACCTGTTTTTGTTATTATCTGCCATCAAAGCACCATTCACTCAGTTTGCATGCAATACAGAAAAACAGTTTTTATTTTATCACTTTATCTCTTATGCATTGCATCTTTACCAGACACTGACCCGGTTTCATAAACAGGGATTAGCTTAAACCAGGACTTGGCCTCTGTTAAATTAGGGTATTTAAGCAGCTTTATAAAAATGACTTAGAAAAACACATGACTGGTTTGTATCTTGAGACAATGGCACTAGCATTTTTTGAGATATCTCATGGCAAGTTATTTCAGACAGCCCAAGCATGCTATTTTATAGTCTAGGACTAGCCTTAAGCCTTGTCTGTGAAACCGGGGCACTATGGTCAGTTGTTTTACTTCCGTTTTCTTTCTCAGTATTTATCATGTTTCATCTGCCATGATAATAAGTGTGTGTTTTGACACAAAGCAACCAGCAAAACTGTGTAATTATTTAATACCAGTTGAAATGTTTACAAGAATAATCAAATTTGAAACCAACTAGTCACCCATATTTTGAAGCTCCATTTGGTCCTACTGAAAGTCCTTTTTTTTAAGAAAAAATATACTACACTTACCAGTCAAAAAAAGACTGATAAATTGCATATGATTCACATTTGATTATATTGTATATCTTATTATACTCAGAAAAAAAAAAAAAAAATTAAACGTTTAGAAATAAACACTAAACACAGTAGGGTATTTTAGTTTTTCTCACTCCACAACAAAACTTTTAAATGTAACCGTTTTCAGCGGCATTAAAAGTGTTGATTCTTGAGCTCCAGCATCTTTACAGTGTGTTTGTGATGCAAGAAATGACAAATGAACCAAACACATGTCGTTCTTCACAAGTCAACAGGGGACCAAAGTCATCTGAACAAATTCTCTATTATATGGTCATTATATTATATTATATGGCTTCAAAATTAAACCAAAACACTTCTCAATGTATGAATGCAATTATATATAATATATATGATTGCATTCATACATTGATAAGTGTTTTGGTTTTATTTTGAAACCCAGAAAATATCTGCAGGTTATTTATTTATTTATTTGAGGACCATTTAGCATTACTGTCTGAATATTTGTGCAGTAGTGATAACGTGTAAATGTTCAAAAGTTTAGAGTTACATGGATATAAAGTCAGATTGTGAAGAAAGACTGTGTGCCAGCAGTCTCTGCGTCTATGAAGCTCCCCTCTTGGATAGGTAGAAGTCACTCAGAGTTTCAGGTCCCCACTTGGCATGTGTTTTAAAAAATTAAAAAAAATCTTATTTTCAGTTATATTACGAAAAAAGGCCTTAAAAGAAAATTGTGTATGTGATTTTTGTTTCGTCAAAATAAGCAGAAACCCTGGTCCTCTCTTGGTCAGTGTAGAGTGACAGTCTCCTCTTAGTAACATAGACGTGTGCGTGTGTGTGTGTGTGTGTGTGTGTGTGTGTGTGTGTGTGTGTGTGTGTGTGTGTGTGTGTGTGTGTGTAGGCATTGATAAGAAAGATGTTCCAGAGAGAGTTCCAAATACTTTATTAACAATCAAGCAAGGACAGCATGTTACAGGTCCCTCTTGCGCTCTCTCTCTCTCTCTCTCTCTTATTTATTAATATCCAAAACTGATTGCCCTGTCTGTATTTTGGTAACTTGCAGTGCAAACGGGTTTTGTTTGACGCTATCTTACGGCAATTCATACATATTTTACGAGGTGGCTAATTCGTACGAATTCGTACGACCTCACTCGTATGATTTGTCTAGACCCCAATGACGGGTAGGTTTAGGGGCGGGGTTAGGTGTAGGTCATTCGTACAAATTCATACGAATTAGCCACCTCGTAAAATATGCACGAATTGCCGTGAGATCGGGCTGGTTTTCTTATACTGTATATGCCTTCAATGACAATAAGCCAAATTAAACCCATCTACTCAGAATGCTCCAAATCTTCAACAAGAAATTGCTCATGTTTTTTGAGACTTTGGTAAAATTCCTCTTTCAGTTTAGATGTTGTCAGAAAGTCCAGAAGCACTCTCATTTGTGCATGTCTTGTTCCTGACTTTAAGATGAGTCCGTATTTTTCATCTCCAATCAGAGGTTTCATGTCATCTGCAATGGGCTCCACCAGTGAGACTCCGCTGATCAACGCTGTCCTGTGCTTCTGCACAAACTCAGCACCTGTGGACACAGAAAAACATTTTTAACATTTTTGAATTTCATAAATGTCACTTACTGCCAAGCACAATAGCTGTTTATAATGCATTTATTGATAGACAGACAGACAGACTTACCACGTTTGCATCTCTCTTGTTCTTGTGCTGCACCTGCCTCAGTAGTATGTTTGGACTGCAGTGTATCCGTAGTATGACCTGTGAAGAAGGATAATAATAATTATTATTATTTTTATTTATTTCCTCACAAGCATGGTTATTCACTAAGGATATTAAAGGAATTTAAGAATATTACATTTTCATTAAGTAATTGTGGATTTGTAACTGGATGTATTTGTGTATTATATTAAATAAAACACTGCATTGTTAATAGATGGTTTTGGTGCATCATTAAACATTCTCTTGTAATAAATATATTTATTTTATGTCATTTACCCAGCTTCTCCCGCAGATCTTTTACAAGATTCATCTGCTTCATCTTTTCCAAAACGAGCAGAGTGAGCTTCCCAGCGCCATCGGGACGATAGCGTTGAATCATGCAGGTCACAACAACAAACCTTGGTTTCTTCTCCAATTGACATTTGGGGATTTTGAAGTCGTTTATGCCTTGAATTAAATGCCATGTAAATAATTCCATTTGCTCAGAATCCAGGTCCTCCAAACACTCCAGGAGGATTTCATGCACAGCCATGCTGGACTACTGTTAATGAGATATACATTCATCTAAAACATTTATACTTCAATATCACTTCATATTATCTTTATGAATGTATACTTGCAGCACAGAATCATTCATCTGAAGATTAGTAACCCACAGTTATGGATGCATTTCACTGTCTGTGATCCAAATTCAAGCTCCTTTTGTTTTGTTCACTTCTGTTGGCATCTCCAGTGAAGGAGCAAAACGGCAAGAATATAGGTACCCTTAAAATGAATATTACTTAAAATTGATGTAATATTTGTTTTGACGTGGCATTTTAAAGTCATATTAAAGTGTTTTTTTGTTTGTTTGTTTTTTAACTTGAAAATATTCAATAATGTCACTGTTATTTATTTATGTATTTTTATTCAAACTAAGTATTGTCGTATAACCACTGGGAAAGCACTGGTGTGTGAACTGAATTGGATTCCATTGCGCTGCATAATGAGTTATCTTAATAAAATATCATTAAAGTTATGCAAAAAAAAAAAAAAAAAATGTTTTTCTTTTTTTTCTCTTAAAATTATGTTTTGAAGTATAACCTGTAGGAGAGCAGTGATGTGTGAATTGAATTTGGTGACAGGATAGTGTGTTACAGTGAACTTATTGAATATTTTTCATAGTTTGAAAAAAAAAGTGTTTTTGCATTTTCTAAATGATGTAGTATGAACAATGGGAGACCATTGATGTGTGAACTAAATTTGGTGTCACTACAGTGGTAATATTGAAATTATTGGCTATTTATGTAGTAACGCTTTTCGGCCCTGCTGATAGCTAGATAGACAGACAGACAGACAGATAGATAGATAGATAGATAGATAGATAGATAGATAGATAGATAGATAGATAGATAGATAAATAAATAGATAGATAAATAGACATATAGACAGAAAAAAATAAATAAATCAATCGATAAATAAATCAATTAATTAATAAATCCATAAATAAATAAATAAATAAATCCATAAATAAATAACAACATTGTAATGGTTTCCACTACAAATACCATTACAAATGTCACGAATCCTGTCCATGCACTTCTGTTCGTTCACCACCAGAGGTCACCCGCTCACCACATTGAGTCTGGCACTACGCTAACTGTTGCACTTCATCACAGACTACAATACCCATCATCCATTGCACTGACGACACACACACACACACACACACACACACACTGAATGCACTGATTACACGCCTTACTTAAGCTATGGACTTCCTCAGTATTATTGCCAAAGGAAAACCCTACAAAGGAGACAATAGAGGATTGTTGGGTGTGTTCTAGGTTTCAGGGGCATGGGTTTGGATGGAACGGGGAAAAGAAAGTGAGGGAATATGGAATGGAAGGCTTAGATTTCACTACGCTCACCCCAGTCAGTAACATTCCACCATGTGTTCAAGATAGGGTTCAGGAGGCAGGGCGAGAGTGGAATATGATGGGAACAGAAGGAGAGGGAGGGGGATAATGATAGCTAGGAAAGCGTTATTTCAATTCCTTAATGACACAGGGTTAATGAGCAGAATATAAGTACACTTAAAATGACATGATGTTACACACTCTTGCACAGTAGGTGGTGGTATGCACCTAAAAGTTGTTTGCAATCCGCCATTAACCAAGAGAAGAAGAAGAAGTGTTTTTGCCGAGGAAAGGTCGGAGGGTGGCAACACTTGACTGTTTTTTTTTTTTTTTTAATGAATCACTCAAATACAACATTTTACAGGAGCCAGGGGGTGAACACACACACACACACACACACACGCACACACACACACACACAAAAAGATACAAAATTACAATGAAATAGAAAAAATAAAATAAAAATAATATTACATAAAAACATGGAAATGTTTACATATTAATACAATTAACAGCTTTCTTGTTTATCAAAGTGTAAATAGATGTTAGGTATTGCTTAACTTCTGATTTCAAAATGAGAAACAATGGTTTGTAATTGCCGTACTTACATTTATGTACACTAAACTTTGCCAGCAAAAGTAATAAATTAATCAAATAATATTCCTTATGGAATGACATGTTGTAAGTGAAAAAAACAGAAGCTGGGCACGATATGATCCAAAAATTGGCTGAGTATGGACAACTCCAAAATAAATGAAAAAACTTTTCTGTATGTAGACCACAAAATGTACATAGAATATTAATATCACAGTTAAATCCGTTTACAAGGAAATAGTTTGAAAGAAATGTATTTTACTTTATTTGTGATTAAATATTTATGAGATAATTTCCAGATGTTATGTCATATCAAACCATCAACACAGCTATTCCAGAAAGATACAATAGGAGGTCTAAAGACAACGTCCTTTTGAAAATAAGCCTGAACCTGACGATTATTGTGTTTAACAGAGGAAGAAGAAAAACTAACTCGACCAACAGCAGAGTCAACAAGATCTAAAGACTGCAGAGAAGATTGGGGAGATGTATTTTTACAAAGCATTTTTAATCCAGAGAGGACAGCATCCATAACAACGGCATATTCTTTAGGAGTGATAGGGATTTTAAATTTTGACAAAAATGTAGAATAAGTTAACAGAAGACCTTCTTGGTTGAAAAGTTGGCTCACCAAGACTATATCATTAGAAAACCAGTTTTCAAAAAACAGTGTTTTAGATTTATATAAAATATGCTTATTATTCCATATAAAACATCTATTAGGTGAGAAATTGTTTATAAATTAAATTCCAGGAGAGAAGCATTTGTTTGTGAAAATTGGATAACTTTAACGGATGTTTAGAAATGTTATAGTTACAAAGCAAAAGAAAATGAAGACCTCCAACCTGTGAAAAAATACAATGAGGAATAAAGTTCCATATACTAGTTGTTTTTTTTTAATTGTTTGAGCCAGTTTACTTTAAAAGTATAATTAAGAATGGTAAAATCTAAGAAGTTCAAACCTCCATTTTCAGTTGTGTTCATAACCACAGATTTGTTAATATAATGGGTTTTATTTTTCCATAAAAAATTGAAAAGCATATTATCAATAGTCTTGCAAATATTATTGTTGACTGCTAGAGAAAGAGCTGTATATGTGAGCCTTGAGATGCCCTCTGCTTTTGTAATCAATACTCTCCCCCTCAAAGATAAGTCTCTTAGTAACCACTGATTTAACCTTTTCTTCGTCTTATCAATAACAGGGGAGGAATTTAGCTCACATCTTCTTTCTTCATCGATGCTTGGATACTCGGTGTCATGCACATTGATGAAGACGAAGCCTTGGGTTAGAGGCGTAATAACTGGAATACCTACTGATGCACATGTTGATAAAATTAAAAAGTTGTGTTGAAGGGGGGAAGGTAATTGGAGCAAAAAGGCTATAATATGTCAAAAATAAAGAAAGGATGGACAGTTTATCGGTTATGCTTCAGTCTGAAGCATAACGAAACGAGCAGACTCAGAGAGAGATAAAAATACAAGAATGGACTGGGAATACTTTGGCTCAGAGAAAGATAAGAGGATAGTTTGGCGATCGGGAAAATTGAATCTGTTTCATTTATGGCTGAAGTGATAAATTGCTCTGCTCAAACAGAAAGCAGAACGGAGAGAATTAAATCATCATAAGAGCAGCTGAGAGATATTTGAAGGTAGCAGGTGCAACGTTGGAAAAAATAAATGACTTGCTAAAGACTCAATCTAGTTCTCAAACAACATGTGGAAATACATAATTATAATAATGGGTATAACGATTATGCAATGGAATGCCAGACGTCTTATTGCAAATGGACCAGAATTAAAAAAAAAAAATATAGACCTACCAAATATTATTTGTGTACAAGAAACATGGTTAAAACCTAAATTAAATTTTGTCCTGCAAGGATATAATATTGTAAGGAAAGATAGAAAGATAGGTAATGGAGGTGGATTGGCCACTCTTATAAAAATTAATTATGAGATATGAATTGGTGGTTATAGATATATATGCAGAGAAATAAAATATCAGAATAATAAATTATTATAATCCTTGTAGTAGATTAAGTAAAGATTTAGAAAAGGTTATTGGGTTAGGAAATCAAAAAATAATTAGGTGTGGAGATTTGAATGCACATAGCACTTTATGGGGAGAAATCAATCTCTAGCAGTTTTAAAAAATGATGAAGGAAGAATAGCTGTGACAGAATGAAAAAGCTGAAATGGTGGCTGAAAGTGATGATAATGTATCAGATGATATTAAAAAGTGCAGAATCCAGAACAAGAAACAGCACCCAGATGTGATGATGAAAAAAAGTCCTTCTGGAGACACTTTAGACAAGATTTGTCTATGTATGAGTTAAAGATGGCTCTAGGGGAAGTTAAACATACATCTCCTGGAAGAGATGATATATGTTATGTAATGATTCAACATTTATCAGATAGATCTTTAAAAATTATTTTAAATCTTTTCAACAAGATATGGAAAGCAGGAAAAAGTCCTTCTTCGTGGAAGCATGGAATAATAGCACCAGTAGACAAACCTGGAAAGGATAAATCCAATCCAATTAATTATAGGCCAGTTGCATTAACTTCTAATTTATGTGAACTGATGGAAAAAATGATCATACATAGACTAAATTATATGTTGGAAATAAAAGGTCTTATATCGCCATACCAGAGTGGATTTAGGGCTGGTCGGAATACAATGGATGCTGTTTTAAGGCTAGAAGCTGATATCAGGAAAGCTCAAGCAAATAAAGAAGTATTGGTAGGGTTTTATTTGATATTGAGAAAGCCTATGATATGCTTTGGAAAGAGGGACTTTTAATAAAACTTAAATGTATGGGAAATGGAGGAAAGATATACAACTGGATCATGGATTTTCTAAGACATATACGATAGATAATGGAACTCCTCAAGGAAGTGTATGCAGCCCAATATTTTTAATATTATGATTAATGATATTTTTAGTCTTTTTAAAGGTGACATTGGAAGGGCATTATTTGGAGATGACGGGGCAATATGGAAAAGAGGACGTAATACTGCATGTGTGTCTCAAGGATTACAAAAAGCAGTAGATAAAGTGGAGGTATGGGCAAATAATTGGCGCTTCAGATTATCTGTGGTTAAAACACAAGTTATATGTTTCACAAAAGGGAAAAGAGTACCAAGGGTTAAGTTGAAGATGTACAAACAGGAACTGGAGCAAGTATCAGTAGATAAATACCTCGGTGTATGGATGGAATCTAGATTGACATTTGCAATGCATGTTAAAAAACTGATCGGGAAATGTAAAACAGGAGTAAATATTTTACGATGTCTATCTGGGGTAGAATGGGGAGCTGTATACACACACACACACACACACACACACACACATATATATAGTGAAGCACTAAAAATCACTAACAATAATAAAATAATTAAAAAAAAATAAAACGTGGTCTTGGTCTTAGTGTCCATAGGAGTGGCATCACGTTGCTGATGATCAGCCAGATTCCGTCTTTTTTTCTGATCGTGCGCTCAAAGGGCTGCTGACAGGCAGTGCAGGTGCAGTCAGTGAGGGGCAGGTCTGTGCGCTGTGGCATGCAATGAGAGGTACATACTCTCAACTATAAACTGTCACCTAGATACCTGATTGGGCAGATAGCTGGTCAACTGATCAAAAAATAGGCACATGTTGTTTACTATGGCACAGTAATATAGTAATAATTTACTACTTTTTCCTGTTTTACTGTTGATTTCCTCTTTTCCTGATCATTTGGAATGAGGACAAAAAGACAAAACAGAAAACATGCAAATAATTTCAAACACCCATTCAATATCTATTATTTCCTGAATATTACTGATGAACTGATCAAAAAGTAGGCTACTGTTCACATGCATTTTACTCAGTACCGCCGCACCCTATACGCAGAGTACGCAGTTTGCGTAGGGCACCAACTCCCAGTTGCTCAAAAAAATATATATAAAAGTGACGCGCCATTCCCGCACCCGCGACCGCTCACACCTCATGTTTGCGGCTGAATGCAAATGATCATAATTGATGGATAACCAGAGGTGGGGGACTCGAGTCACATGACTTGACTCGAGTCCGACTCGAGTCACAAATTTAAGGACTTGTGACTTGCTTGACTAAATAAAGAAAATGACTTGACTTGACTTGGACTTGAGATCCAGTTACTTGAGACTTGACTTGACTTGACCTTCATGACTCGGCAGGACTTGACTTTATAACAACTCTAATTGTTATTATAAATCATTGCGACATAATTTGGTCAACAAAAGCGGCACAGAACCCGCGGCAGAAGTGATCCGAGTCTGCGCAGCTGACACTGCAGCGCAGGAACACAGCGCGCCAAACACACGGAGCAAGAGAAGCTCGCGATGTTTGGATTAACGCTTCATAACTGTATGCATTTGCAAAGCCAGGACGTCACCACTTCATAAAGGAAAGGTATGTAAACGTGTTCGTTAGTTGAAAACCACAGTGTTTTATCGATTAGTGATATTTCTCTTGAACCCAAAATCCAAGACATGTTGTCAAAATGGCCCTAGTATGAGTTTTTATATTTATAACTTACGATATTTAGTCATATTTTCAGCGCGGCTGCCAACAGTTCCGTTGAGTCCACAGCTAGAGTTACGCGCGTCTCTAAGCAACACACTGAATACTGAACGAATCCAGGGATTCGAACGAATCGGTTGAGTGATTCAGTGGCCCATTCTTGCTTGTTCATGAACGAATCAACTGTTTGAATTGAATGAATCGATTCAGTGAACACTTCTGTGATAAAGCTGTGATTTGCCACCACTTACTGGTGGCATTAATGTCATAGAGTTGGTCTATCAGTTAATTTCATATTTCGATATTCAATTTTTTAAAATAAATTATTTTTCCAACAGAACAAACAGAAAACAAAAACGAAACAAATAACAAAACAAACAAAAAAAAAGCTTAGGCAGACCTTAAATGCACAGCTGTCAATTTAGTTCTTATTAAGATAAAATCAAAGAAATGGATAAGCTACAGGGGAAGATACATAAACATTAACAGGCTTCTTGTTTTGAGCCATGATGACAATAGTTTTCAAGAACAATGTAGGCAATCATGCAAAGTGAAAGAAACAGTCCAAATAGGGTGTCTATATCCGATGAAAATTTTGGGTCCATTTTATTTGATATAAGGGGTAATTTATACTCGGCATATCATTTAAAGTTGAATAGCATGTTTTGTTACACACTGAAATTATTTAGCGTGCTCCCAGACTGAATCCCAGTCTTCACTGGAGATATTTAATGCAAAATCATTTTCAAACATCTATTATCTTTGTCTTCTAGGATGGTCAAACTCAATATAACATAAATATGAGATACATATTTTTATCTTGTATTTTTATCATTTTTTTCTCAATTACAGACTTATCGATATACAAAGTAGTATTTTGCCTATTTTCAAAATGTTACATTTAAAACATTATTATTTAAAATGTATAATTAAAAAAGTAAATTTCTGAGGAAAAATGAATAAGGTCGTGTGGCAAAAATATATTTGTTCCTGTTTGATACTGTGACTTGACTTGACTTGACCCTTATCAGGACTTGACTTGACTTGCTTGAGGTGAGCCACTGACTTGACTTGACTTGCTTGATTTGTTTGTACTGTGACTTGAGACTTGCTTGAGACTTGATGGTAGGGACTTGGGACTTGCTTGAGACTTGAACATGTGTGACTTGCCCCCATCTCTGTGGATAACTATCATAGTTAAAGTAAAAGACATCAGCAATCCGGCTCCAAGAGAAGGAAAAACAGATGAAAACGAAGCCCGTGCGTCACTTTCACGTACGCTACATTCAAAATCCTGTGAAACTTTTTTGGGTGTTGAGGTCAATAACGTGTTTTAATGTCGTAATAATTTCACCACCACCAACGTGTCTAATATTCTCTCAGCGCTTCCATGTTCACTTACAAAAGTTAGCCATGGTTTTAACACGAAAAAAAAAAAAATATTAAAAAGAATTAACCATGGTTTTGTTACTTCAAATAATAATACACAAAGTAGTATTAAGAGAATATTTTTGTGATTATAAAAACAAACCTAAGCCAACAACAGCCTTTAAAATGACTTAAAATGCATTATATAAAAACAATGAGGCAACCCTGCTGAAAAAAATGAATCACAAATACCATTACAAACATTACAAACCATCAACTTTTAACCATTAAAAAACATTCTGTAATGTGTTTTGGGACATTTTCCATTAAGATTTAGAAGGTGACCAATTACCATAACCAGTACAACCATTACAAATTTTGTGATGGTGTCCATTGTTTTGTTTAGTTTTTTTTTTTTTTTAATCAACATTACATGTTATTACAAATGTCTGCAAAGGGAGCCGAAGGCCTGGTAATTGCTGCTGTTACACTTACAGGACGATCAAGTCCTTGTCTAATAGGCTATTGACCCAACATTTGATTCAAATATCTGCTTAATCTCTCATTTTTGGCCACCTTTTTGCTATAGATCAGTGGTTCCCAACCACGCTCCTGGAGGCCCCCCAACAGTGCACATTTTGTATCTCACCTTTGTCTGATACACCCATTTCAGGTCCATTTCAGGTCTTGGAGTCTCTACTAATGAGCTGATGATCTGAATTAGGTGGGTTTGATTAAGGAGACATGGAAAACTTTTGGGGTAATTTTTGAAAAACGTTTGAAGTTTTGGGGGGCCTCCTGTAATACAATTTAATTTAATTTAATTACTATTTATTTATTTACTTTTATACTTTATTAAAATTCTATTTTGACCCCTATAGTAGGTATTTTTGTTTACTTCCATAATATTTGAGGGAGGGGGCACAACAATTCAATCCTGCTTAGGGCACCCATTTGGCCAGCAGCGGCCCTGGTTTTACTACTATCAGTGATGGGCAGTAGCGTCGCTACAAGTAGTGACGCTACTAGTTTAACTACATTTCTCAGTAGCGTGGCGGTAGCGTCACTGCTTCCTGAATCAAATAGCTTTTCGGTAGCTAAGCTCTTTTTTTGATCAAGTAGCGCGGTAGCGTCAACAAAAGCTAACGTTACGTTTTCCAAAGAAAGCATTCTGAAACTCGAGCTCAAATCAGAAATATAACAGCTACGGATCACTGATCCTGGATCAGTAAGTGCACAGACACTGAAGCTCGTAACGCCATTGGCTCCTCAAACTTCTTTACTCAAAAAACACTATTTATAAAGGCTAATGCTTTTTTTTTTTTTTTGAGGAGCGGAGAAGAGTTTCTGTAGCATTTGTTGTCAAGTCACAGCCAAATAGCTCGTGCGAAGCACTGAATCTTTCATAATATGATACTTTGGCCAAATAACAGAAAAAAACTGAATGCCCACACAGCGACAGAAAACTGGGGAAAACGGGACACGAGTCAGGAAAAAAATTTAAAATTTAAAAATGTAAAAAAACATTCGCTGGTCAAAAGCTTCGTATTTGAACTTGATTTTGGTGAAATGTTTATATTAATATCTAATGACACATGCAACTATGCAAATAAACATAGCCTATCTGTAGGCCTAAACATCTATATGGTAACACTATACAATACAATTTCATTAAAATACATTTGTTACAGTATTTCTTAATCTTTTTAATGTCAGTTAATGAAAATACAGTCGTTCATTGGTAGTTCATGTTAGTTCACAGTGCATTAACAAATGTTAACAAACAACTCTTGTTTTGTTGAAATTAACATTAAGATAAATGCTGCAGAAGTATTGTTCATTCTTAGTTCATATTAACTACACTAGTTAACTAATGTTAACTACTGAACCTTATTGTGAAGTGTTACCATTTATATAAATGTATATGTATACAATAAAGCCACAATACCAACTACAAATAGGAGGTTTCTGGCCAACAGCAAACATTTATGTCACAATTTGAGGTAAATCCGGGCCTGTATTTGATACTGATTATGTTGCCAAATTGGTTTGGAACAGCTGTTGAATAAACAATTAAACTGATGCCTGTCTATCTGCTTGACTGACAGTTTTATTGATCACTGAGAGAGTATTGACGTGTATGATGTTGATTCAATAGATTTTTTTTTAAATAGCTTGGATGCAGTAAACTACTTTTGCCATGTTGCCGTAGCTTAGCTTGCTACATTCCCCAGGGCTGTAGCTTTAGTGTAGCTAAGCTTCATTTAAAGAAGAGTAACTGTTAGCTTAGCTCACTACGTTTTCCAAGTAGCTTGCCCAACACTGACTACTATAGTAATATAGTAATAATTTAGTACTTTCTCCTGTTTTATTGTTGGTTTCCTCTTTTCTGATCATTTGGAATGAGGATAAAAAGACAAACAAAAAAAAAAAAAATGCAAACAAGTTCAAATATCAATTCAATAGGGGATGGGGGCGTGACGTCACTGCTCTAGCACGCGGTGGCTGATGGGAAAAATCGCCATTTTGTGAGGCCACTTGTTGCGACGCGCCGAGGAAGTTGTAATATGAACCTGTTTTAAATAGGCTCCAGAAATTGAATAAAGTGTAAATCAACATATTAAAGTTATTCAACAGAACATTATTTAGTCAAGAGCAGTGAGGGATTTCTTCTGTCTTTTGTTGTTTGATTAACATTAATGACAGACGGCACAGCTTTATTAGGCTGCTGTCACAAGACCTGTTTCACGGATCCAATACATATACATATGCGTTTTCTTTCGCAACTTAAGACAAAACTGACAATGCTTATGAGGATACTCGCCAGGATGACCATTTTGACATTATTTTGTGTGTATTTGGCCACTTAAGCGCAACAAGCTGTGTTTGTTTGTTCGCAGCGCGCGCTTTGGATGTCACTGCAGCGCACAGAAAAGCGCCTCTGGAGCGCACGAGTACCGAAAGACTTAAAAAGACGTGCAAATAATACATTTCTGTGACGATGCAACAATGACCGATTAGGCAATTGACAATTCTGTCAACTACCGAAACGCGAGCTAAAGTCTTGTATCGCAGCGTGCAGCAGATGTGAAGAGAAGGTCAAAGAGAGAAGACGTGGTGCAGCTGAACCACTCATGCTGCATTCAAATGACTGGTTGTGTGAATTTATTTACTCATCTAACCTACACGCTATATTGAATAAATGTTTTGCAGGAATTTCCCTCATTTTAAAGTCGAAAGCTGCGGGAATATATGCGCAATGCCACACCGAAATTCAGGACCTGATTAAGCATAATTCTACTGTACATTGAAAAGTGAAACATGACTTTTCCAAAACTTTCTGGCTTTATTTATTTTTCCAAAAGGCCTGGAAATTGCTGTTTTAAAATTCCATGTCTTTTCCAGGTTTTTCATGACCGTATATGAACCCTGAATGTGACGATCGGGTGCGGTTATCTAAATCAAAATCAGGCAAAAATATAGGTGCGGATGGTTGGCCATCTTTTCCAGGTACCGTTTTCTTGCGTCCGTTAGAAGTTTGTCTCTGTATAGTACATTTTGTTATTTTAATCGACTTTTCAACATTGTTTTTCATGTGGTTGTCTTAAGTCTCGCCCGATGTGGCCTCACAATATGGCGGCGCCCTCTTGTTTACGTCCCAGAATGCACTGCGCAGTGACGTCGGTTGCCAAGCTCTATATCTACTATTTCCTGAATATTATGAAATTCAAGAGGCCGCCCCTGATGACATCATAATATGCAAATTAGATGAGTATATTGACACCCCACATAAACTTTCGGTCATGCCCAACATTTTTCTAATTTACAGTAGATCTCTATCTTTAAGCCCTTTCAAGCCACAAGCTTTTGAAATCTTGATTAATGTGTAATCTCAAAAAAAAAAAAAAAAAACCTGGCGCCTAAAGGGTTAACTAAGAAGCTTTTACAAAAACAACGCCCGCAGAGCTATAGCAAAAAAAAACGTAAGTACCTTCCTGAAAGCTCCGCTGAGAGCGAGCTCTTCCGGCTTAAAGCACAGTGCGGGGCAGTGCTTGTTATATACAGCGAAAATACTGAAAAAGAAGGCTGTGAAACATGATCAGCGTTGCCTTTTTGAAGGACACACCGTTTAGACCTTTTTTTAGGGCAAGTCGTTTTGAAGTTATTGGCGTTTAGCGCTGAATGTGTCACGAATATCGAAAACAAAACTAACTTAACCCGCTCGGGTTTCTGTCGTGTCCTGCTCGTAGAGATCAACGAGGAAGTCGCGTTTTGAGGAAAATATGTTACGTTACTAGGATGGACGAGATGTGTTATGTGTCTAGTTTTCTCTCACGAATCTGTGAACATGCCGCCAACTGTCCTGAAGTTGAGTTTCCGATCACAGCTTTGTTCAGAGACAGTGAGCGATCACTGAGTAAAACCAGTTTAACTAAAATCCAGCTCTAGACCTGATTTAGTCATTCTCTACAAAACAACACACACTTACCTTTGTGAATGATGTAAAAGACGTGTGGAAAAGCTATTAAAATATTCCTGTAAGTGCAGCGAACACAAACGAAAGTAAAAATGATGTCTCCTCCCCTTTCAGCGCGATACATCATGTTTCCTTCTTCCTTCCTCTGTGAAATATGAAAGTATCCATACTATTAATCGTAGCTGATACTGTATAGCTTTTCTTACTTAACAAGTAGCAGGAATTACTGCAGGACGAATGAGTAATGCTTTGCTGTTATGATAGTTGACATTTTTCATCATCCATTTTCAAAATACACACATAATTAGTCTGTCTAAACTTTTTAACTGGATGATTCCGAAAAGTTACCATGGTATTTTTTAATGGCAATCAAAAGCTTCAGGTTCTAATCTCAACTATTAAATTAAAATGCAACAGTATTTTAGAATGTTGTTCTGAATAAATTTGATCATGTATACACTACCAGTCAAAAGTTTTTGAATAATAAGATTGTTAATGTTTTTTAAAGAAGTCTCTTCTGCTCACCAAGCCTGCATTTATTTGATCCGAAGTACAGCAAAACAGTAAAATATCTGTACTATATAAAATAACTGTTTGCTATTTAAACATATTTTAAATTGTAATTTATTTCAGTGCTTTCAGAGCTGAATATTCAGCATCATTACTCCAGTCTTCAGGGTCACATGATCCTTCAGAAATCATTCTAATATTCACTATATTTGCTGCTCAAGAAACAGTTATTATTATTATTATTATTATCATCAATATTTTAAAACAGTTGAGTTTTTTTTTTTTTTTTTTTTCAGGATTCTTTGATGAATAGAAAGATCCAAAGATCAGCATTTATCTGAAATAAAACACTTTTGTAACATTATAAACGATACCATTCACAAGCTTGGAGTCAGTATTTTTATTGATTGATTGATTGATTTTTTTTTTTTAGAAATTATAGAAATTAATAATTTTATTTAGCAAGGATGCTTTAAATTGATCAAAAGGGATGATAAAGACATTTATAATGTCACAAAATATATATATATATATATATATTGAAATAAATTACATTTTAAAATGCATTCAAATAAATTTGACTGTTTTACTTTGGATGAAATAAATGCAGGCTTGGTGAGCAGAAGATATTTATTTAAAATACTTAAAACATCTTAAATCTTTTGACTTGTAGTGTATATATGTACAGTTTGTGCAGAATTATTAGGCAAGGTGATATTCTGTGTTTGTTTTTGTTTGTTTTGTTTTTGTTTTTTTTCCCAAAGCACATCAATCTTACTAACTGCTGTTGAGTCACTCTCAACTTATCTGTTGATAAAGTCTGTAAGAACCAGTCTTCATGTATTTTGCAGTTCTGGAGACTAAATGGTTCCTGATGGTTTCACACCTAATTCTTCATCTTAATTCTTCATTCTTTTTCAGTTAATGTGTGTCTTTTCTTTTCCACTTGTTTTTTTTGTTTTTTTGACCGCTGACCCAATGAGCATTTCAATGTCCAATGGTCATGCCTTAACTTCTATTATTGCATTAGTAATGCATTCTTCCCATGGGCATTTAATATTTTATAATTATTATTATTTTTATTTTTTTTACTAAGTTAAATCTCTTTTTTGCCTCATTTTATCTGTAAATGAAAACATGCTTACTAATTCTGCACACCTGAATATAAGGAGTTTTTCACTTCCAGCCTTCATGAACAATTATATATCACTTATAAATGATTAAATACAAAATCAATAGTAGTCTTTAAGACTGATGTGGTTTGGAATTGATAAAATGTGCTTGGAAAAAAAATATGACCAGAATATCAGCCTGCCTAATAATTCTGCACGCACTGTATGTATGTGTGTGTGTGATATTCACATGGATTTGACTGAGAATAATATGAATGCGTTCTTAACCCATACCTTTTTTTTCCCTTTTTTTTTTTAAATCTTCATTTATTTATTTATTTTTTTGTTGCTGTTGAAAAAAAGACTCCAGATCAGGTGTTTTCATAACAGAAGACAAAACACTGCATGGAAAGTGTGATTTTCATTAATTAACAGCACTGCAAATTGTTGTGGAAGTTTCTGGATAACAGCTGTTCACGAAGTGGGGCAGCACAAAATCAGGCCTCTCAAAGTTTGAGTGAAATCATAATTTACATTATTTAGCGCACATTGCTAGTCTTGAGGTGAACAATTAATCAGTGCAAGTCAATCCATTAAAAATAAATAAATAAATGTTGAAAAGAATGCACTATATACATGCTTGTCAACAAAAAAATCGCAAAGTAGACTTTAAGCTATATCTAGGTTTTGTTCTATGCGCCATGCAACATGTAAACAGCATACGCTATTATCCTTCAAAATGCAGATTCGTCACACAGCAACTTCTTTAAATTTCTTCAGTTAATGTGATTTTATTTATTAACTTATCTACAAAATAACAATAAAATAACTAAATTGTGTGCATATTTACTTTTCAGTTGAAAACATTATTAACTAGCAAATATTTAGTAAAATCCTTCAACCAGATATTGTCGTGCAACCATTCGATGGCTGTATACCCCAATGTATATCCATGATGCATATATTAGGTTTTGCACTTACATGTTTTAGGTTTTGTATTTGTTTTTGTTTTTTTGTGTGTGTATGCATACATATATATAATTTATTTATCTATTTTTATTATAATTTTTTTTTTTTATTATGCGACAGGTGCAAAATCACGAAGGAAATTCTCCATTGACATATCATAGGACAATGTTCAGAGAGCAATACAAAATCACAAATCTGTCAATAAAATGTCAAGAAATCAATAAGTGAAAAGGGAAAAACATTTGAAACGCATTGATGTATTGCATTTGATACAGACGTAGTTTTGTATCGTTGTGCGGGGCTGGGAAACTTCGGTCCTGGAGGGCCACTGTCCTGCAGAGTTTAGCTCCAACCCTAATTAAACACACCTGCCTGTAGCTTTCGAGTGATCTTGAAATACATTAATTAGCTTGTTCTGATGTGTTTGATTAGGTTTGGAGCTAACTCTGCAGGACAGTGGCCCTCCAGGACCGAAGTTTCCCAGCCCTGATGTTGTACTTCATGTGTTAAACTTCAAGAAGCACTTCTTCTCTGCTGTGACACAGAGGTGCATGTTACACTTTTTGCACATCACTTTGGGTGTTCCTGTGTTTGGGTGTTCCCTTTTTGTCACACGTTATTTGCCCGCATGTATTGTCAGTGGGAAATCCTGCTTGGGGATGGGAGCTGTGGACCCCTGCTTCTTTACCCCTTACTGCATAACTTTGCTCTGAGGCAACGAAAAGATAAACTGAATTTCTGAACATGCAAAATAAAATAAAAATCATAAAACCTGGCAAAAGTCTTCTCTACACCTTCATACACACACACACACACACACATTATTATTATTTTTTTTTAATGTACAGTTTATGTAATCTTAAATAAGATTACTAGAGCAAATAATATATGTATATATTAATTATTAAATAATATATATATATATTAATATTACAATATATAACATATATATTTATTAGGGCTGGTAATTTTAACGCGTTAATTAGATTAATTAATTAATTATGGTGAAAATAACGCGTTAAAATTATTAACGCATTTAACGCACTTGCCTCGCCCCAGACCTATGTGGATCATCTGACATTTCATACAGTTGTTTGATGGCAGGGCAACAACTCACTGCGTGATGGAGCCAAGAGAACGTAAAATTCAAGATATGGGGCAAAAATGCCCGTTTGAGTTTTTGTCTCATATTTACATCATATAGTTAAGCTATATCACACCAGTGCTAATGTGATACTGATCTTATACAACAGTTCAGTAAGGAATACATTAATACTGTGTTATTTTAGACACAATGTTCTCTGTTTTGATCAATTTTGCCAACGAAAATATAAAGACAAAGCAGAACTGTTCGTCTCCGAGCAACACACAGCGGCATTTCATTTCTTAATGCACGTTTTTAACGAATTGGGTGAACCATTATTTGGAGCATTGAACTATTGAACATAGGCACGTTGGATTTGAAGCGTGCTGCACAGACCGATCGGTGTATGACATCAAAGTACCGCGAGAGCGATTCAAAAGCAGAAGGAGCTTCTCTACAGCTCTTACAGTACTTTGATGTCACACACCAATCCATCTGATGGTATTGATGCGCTTCAAGTCGAACAAGCCTATACTCTTCTGTAACTGTTATTTTGATACAACACCAATAGATTTGCACCACTTGATTTAGTAGGTGGCTAATAAAAGAGTCGTTGAGAAACAAACAGTGGCCTTTTAATTCTTCTTGGAAGCTGCCTTTTTAGGCTTGGCGGCTTTAGGTTTTGCCGCCTTGGGTTTGGCAGACGTGGCCTTTTTGGAGCTCTTGGCTGTGTTCTTGGGTGCTGCAGTGGCGGCTTTGGCTTTCTTCTTAGCGACGGGGTTCTTTGGAGCTAATAAATAAAACACAACATTTTGATGAAGGATATCAGTAAATTTCACATTTTAAAAGCAATATCTTTTCTCTCTCTCTCTCTCTCTCTCTCTCTCTCTCTCAATTTCAATTCAATTCAAATTAGCTTTATTGGCATGACTGTGTAGCATCACAATGTTGCCAAAGCAATACATATATTATACAGAGAAATAAAATCATGAGGAAACCCATATGTCCATATTATACATGTAGGTAAAAAAAAAAAAAAAAAAAAGAATAATTAAAAAATAAATAAATGATTAAATGAATACAGAGAGCAGTTCTAAATGGAAAGGGGGGATCAGCCTTTGTCCCTCATTTGATGGCAGGAGGACACATACTGCGCTGCCAGGTGGATACACTTTTCCTTTTCTCCCAGAATATAACAGAGTTTGTCTAAGTTGCTTTTATGGTTAAATTCAGGTGAAACTAGAGCTATTTGTTTGAAATAGGCATCTCTGATGTGTTTATATTTGCTGCACTCCGTGAGGAAGTGCAGCTCGTCCTCTACGAGTCCCTCAGTGCAGTCTCTCTCACACACACACTCACACACACACACACACACACTCTCTCAGTGCAGTGAGAACACAGTCACAGCTCTCTGGCTCTCCAGCTCTGCTTGTGTCGGCCCGTCTCCACACACACACACACACACACACGTCTCCACACACAGACTGTGTTCACTCAGACGATACTTCGTCAGCAGCTTTCTCTGACCATACTCTTTAATACTGCTCAGGTATGGCGCTAATTTATAATCAGATTTTATTCTGTGGAAGTAAGTTAATTTCTTTACTTGAGTTACTTTTTGCTGCCAATCATGAATGTATTCTTCCTGGGTTATTTTTCTGTTTCTTTAATTTTTGAATTCTTTAACTGAATTGTGGAATTGAGTTGATGTTTTTCCACTAAATAGTGAAAGTGGTCAGTCTCTGGGTGTTTCTGCCGATAAGTGAAAGCACTGTGGTGGCAGCTATCTGTCGGCGTCTGAAAGATGGATCCAGAACTTCGCTGCTCTCTTCTGGATCTCAGAGAGCAGAGGAATCTGCCCAGTTCTGCCCTGCAGCCGAGATTCAGGCGTTTCTGTGAATTCCCAGGATGCTTTTGCAGAATTCAAGGTGGAAAATTTCAACAGGGTTTTTGTCCCATGATTCATAGTTTAATTTAAATTTGGGGCCCCAGATTTCACATCCATAGAGGAGAATGGGTTTGATGATGCTATCGAAGATTTTCAGCCACAGTTTAATGGGTGGGTTGAATCTGAACAGGGTCGTCTTATACTGTAAAAGCCCTGCGTGCCTTATCCGTCAGATCTTTGATTGCAGTATTGAGCTGTCCAGAGGCTGAGATCGTCAGACCCAAATAATTATAACAGGTGACGTGATTAAGAATTGTTCCACCGATTGTGAACTCATATTTTTTGTCAGCAAGACGAGGCTTTTCTGAAAGATCATGATTTTTGACTTCTCCATGTTTATCGGTAAGGCCCAATCGTTACTGTACTTTTCCAGAATGGAGAGGGTTTGGTGCAGCCCCTCTTCATGAGGAGACAAGAGCAGAAGATCGTCTGCATACAGGAGGCATTTGATTTCTCTGCCCTCGAGGGTCAGACCAGGACCAGAGGACTTATCAAGTGCTGATGCCAGTTCATTAATATAGATATTAAATAGAGTCGGGCTGAGGCTGCAGCCTTGACGGACTCCTTTCGTCTGACTGAAATTATCGGTTCGTTTGTCGTTGATTTTGACACAGCATTTGTTCCCGTTGTATATGTCCTTTATGATGTCATATGTCCTTCCTCCTATTCCACTCTGGATAAGTTTTAGGAAAAGTCCATCGTGCCACACCGAATCGAAGGCTTTTGGAAATCAATGAAACAACCAAATATTTTTCCTTGTTTTGTCTGCTGAACGTATTTTTGTATGAGTGTGTGGAGTGTGTAAATGTGATCTGATCTTCTTTGTTTAAGCATGAATCCAATTTGACAGTTGTTTATAATTGTGTGTTCTTGAATGAACTGAACTAATCTGTCATTAATAATCGAGCAGAATAGTTTTCCGAGCTTACTGCTGACTGTGATGCCTCTATAATTGTTTGGGTCGTACTTCTCACCTTGTTTCAATATTGGAGTTATTAGATTTTCTTTCCAGATTTCGGGAAAGTGTCCTGATTTTAGTGCGAGATTGAATAATTTCAGAATAGCATCTTTCAATTTGGAGCTGCTGTGTTTCAGCATCTCGTTAGATATTCCATCCAAGCCACAGGATTTTTGATTTTTTAGGGATTTCATTTTGTCTATTAGTTAATTTAATGCTATGGGTTTGTCTAGATGGTTTAGCTGCTCTTTAATGGTGAATTCTAGGTCGTGTAGTTCAGAGGTCTCGGAGAAATGTTCAGTCCAGATGTTTGGGTCGTGGATGGGAATGTGTTTAGCTTCTCTGGATTTATCTAAATTATTCCATAATTCCCAAAAAGAATTTTGATCGACTGCCTCCTCGATCTTGTTGAGCTTTATCTTCATGTGATCAGCTTTTTTCTGTATTAGCAGTGACTTGTATATCTTAAGGGTTTGTTGATATGTGGCTCGTGTTTGTTGGTTTGCAGGGTCTCTGTGTTTTTTATTTGATAATGATCGTAATTCTTTTCTTAGTTTTTGGCATTCTTTATCAAACCAACCAGCTTTAGCGATTTCCTTTTACATCTGTAATGTTTTCTTTTCTCAGGGCTTTTCTGACTACGGTAGAGAAAATTGAAGTTAATTGTTCTGTTGCTAAATTGATAATTTTCTTCTCTTCACCAAATGAAGTCAGTAGAAATGAGTCCATCATGTTCTCCACGTGAGTGCTGTGGAGCTCGGCTTCGTACTGGGCAGGACTGTCTTTACACTCTCTCTCTCTCTCTATCTCTCTATCTATATATATATACACACACACATATATATATATATATATATATATATATATATATATATAAAATAATATATATAATATTTCTATAAATATTCAAGTTACCTAGCTTCTCTTGCAGCTTTTCGGCAAGATTCATCTTCCTCATCTTTTTCAAAATGACCAGTGTGCGCTTCCCAGCGCCATCAGGATGATAACGTTGAATCATACATTCCACAACAGCACACTTTGATTTCTTCTCCAATTGACTTTTGGGAATTGCGTTGCTTTTTATTTTGGTTAAATGCCATTTAAATGAATCCATTTCCTCAGAATCCAGGTCTTCCAAACACTGTAGGAGGAGTTCATGCACAGCCATGCTGGAGCACTGTTAATGTAAATATGAAAATTAAAAATATAAAAATATGTGCACACACACATGAGCCACGGAAACACTCAGTACGTTTACATGGACATCAATACATGATTAAGACAATACTCTGATTAAGAGTCTACCATGTAAACAGATATAAAGTCATAATCGAAGTAAACACAAATAGAATTAAGACATGTGGAGTATTCCTATTTTAGTCGCATTACTGAAGTGCAGTACAGACATGTAAAACTATTACCGCCGTGTAGGACTTTGCCGCATTTTGCGACAGGACACACACACGGCAGCGATCAACCGTTTGACGGCAAATAAAAGAGCATACACATATATATATATACACACACACACACACACACATATACATATATATATATATATATATATATATATATATATATATATATAATACCCCATGTCTAGGACTACTTTCATTTTGTTCGTGAAGCAGCTGCGTTTCCTGGTTATTTATTGACCACTGTAAACACACACACATCGTCTGAAGGATTACAACTTTATTTAGAGAGATTGTGTTATGCGATCACTCGGTGGGTAAAATCAAGTTTTAACAAAAATACATGTCTAGACCTGAGTTCTACGACACTTACCTTTGTGTATAATATAAAAAATGTGTGGGAAAGCTTACAAAAAAAAAACCCTCCGGGCTGTTCCTGTAAAGTGCAGCGAACCTTTATCAGAAATGAAAGTAAAAATTATTTCTCCACCCCTTACAGATACGTCATGTTTCCTTCTCTCTTTCTGTGTGAGATACTAAAGTCTCCATACTGATAAAAGGTAATGCTTTAGAATACTGTTTCTTACTTAAGTAACAAAATTACCGAAGGAGGAATAAGTAAAGCTGGCCTACATTAACACAAGTGTAGCGGTTGTTCCTCTGCGTTGTGTTATTTTGATGTTAATAATAAAAGATTTTCCACACAAATCTGGTTGTGGTTAGTCAAGGTGATTTAATTGCAGCGCCTTCTCTCTCCTCTCTGTACAGTAAAACACACAGACAAGCACTGTTATCTGCCAGACTTTCTCTTTTGCCTGTTAACCACAAAATACATGTTTAAATACACCAGGTAGTCAACCACAAACCACACACTGACGCAATGTCCATCATGTTAATAAAATAGAATATATGTCTTTAGTGTTTTTACAAAATATACACCGTTATATAGGTACAATTATACATACAAATCTATATAAATACACTGTAAAAAAGCCAACTTTCAAAAAGTCCTCCTAATAAACATAAAACAGTAAAATGAACTATGATATTTTCATTGGAAGTGTTCATGCATTATACTAAGTTGATTCAACAAATTCGTTGCTTAAATGTTAAAAACATGCAATATTTTGTTGATCTAACTAAGTTTAAGTTTTCATTGATTCTAACGTTTCTTGTTAGCGCGTGCGCAGTTTGAACCTTGAACGCATGCGCACTTTGATACTTCAGCTACTTGGCTGTATGACGCAGATTTCAAAAAGTTGATGCTGATGAGGGTGATATCGTGCCTGGTATGTAGTAATAATATTTTATAATCGATCAATTTTATTTGCCATGTATAATGAATGTGGTCTTCTCAAACTTACGGCCTAATCTATTTTGCAGCGTGTTTCTGTTTTCGCGCACTTTTGTGTGGTTGTCGATGCTAACGTGAAGGACGAGTGGCGTCGTGCTTGATCGATCCAGCTTTTCTATAAAATTAAGTAAGTACTTTTTTTTATTTTTCATAATCGACTGTATTTTATTTGCCATGTATAATTAATGTTTTGCTCTTCTCAAACTGACGGCCTAATCTATTTCGCAGCGTGTTTCTGATGTTGTGCACATTGAGTTCTTTTCAAAGCTGACGTGCCAGATAAATCCAGCTTTTCTATAAAATCACTGGTACGTAGTTATCATGTTTTATAATCGACTGTATTTTATTTATCATGTAAAAAATGCATTGACCGTGTAGACATCTTCCTATATTATATGGGTTTGGATTAACGTGGGTTAGAGTAAAAGATGACAGAATCATTTTTGGGTGTACTGTACCTTCACCTCCTAAAGCAGAAAGAACAAATGCAGATTTTATAAACAAAATATATGTTTGTTTGTTTTTTGTTTTGTTTTTAAGGTGAGTGACATTACCAAACATCGTAAAACAACGGCTCTTGAGGGATTGCTACTTTTCCTGCTTGAGAAGTCAGCAAATTTGCTCAAGATATGCCTGGTAAATTACCATTTTCATACCCTATTTCCAAATCCATTTGTAAACTATATATATTTTACATGTATTCAGTTTATTTACACAACAAACAATAATAATAATAATAATAGGGGTGTAACGGTACGTGTATTCGTACAGAACGGTTCACCGGGCAAATTCCCAATGGAAGGGCAGGCACGTGCCCTGCTCACCCAAAAGTCCCCACTCCAAGGACTCTACCTTTTGAAGGAGTAGGACATAGGGATTATCACTTCCATTTGAATTTGCCCAGTGAACCATTCTGTACTAATACACGCATCGTTGCACCTCTAAATAATAATAGTAATTATTATTATTATTATTATATGTAAATTTACACTTCCATTAATACCTACCTCCCATCCATTATTCTCCCAGGATACGAATTCTGTGAACTGCTGCACCAAAGGTGTAAAGATTGGAATTCTGACTGTGGAGGAAGATGATGTTGCCGGTGTTACATCGCAGCCCACTGTTATCAACATGGCCATAATCTTGGAGGAGGCCATTGTGCTTGAGGACATTAAAGATCTTCCATCTGCATTTGCATATTTGTTTGGCCTCTTATATGCATTTAACATGGAATATCTGAAAGAATTGAAGTACACTTTTGAAGTCATCATGGATCTAGGTGGTACCTGCTCAGCTAGAGTGCAGTCATTGAAATCAAACTTTGCTAAATGGATGAAGCCACTTAAATGACGTTCTTGCGTTGGCTTTTTTAAATACTTTTATACTTAATGACTACAAAAACACCTGTTTTCATTCAGTGTGCTAATTACTGCTAAGGTTTTTGTTTATTTGTTTGTTTGATTGTTTCAGCCTTTGCCTTAAAGGAAAATTCACCCAAAAATGAAAGTTCATTATTTACTCACTCTCATGTTGTTCCAGACCTGTGATTTTCTTTCTTTTCTTGAACACAGAAGAAGATATTGTGAAGAAAGCTGACAACTAAAGGGTTGACTGTCATAATATTTTAATCCTATGGCAGCCAGTCAGTGACTACCTTCAACTGATCGGTTATCAGCATTCTTCACAATATCATCTTCTGTGATCAAAAGAAGAAAGAAAGTCAGGTTTAGAAAAACTCCAGTTGTAAATTAGAGTAAATGATGAAAAACTTTCATTTTGGGTGAACGATCTCTTCAGGCTGGAGTTTCTCCTAGTGTTTTTTTTTTTTTTTCCTGGACAAAGTAATTGTATTTTATTTCTGTGTAGACACTCTACTTCCAAAGATCTGGGTCAAGATTCGATTACAGGCATATCAGTGTATGTTCTGACAAGAAAAAGTACAGTGTACTTATAGCTGCTGAGTAGGGTTTGTAGTGTACTCGGATGCTTTATTTTTCTTATATATATATAATGGCAAATTGTTTTTGAGGAACATTTAGGTTGATGTTAAAATATGCAGAATAGAAGTTTTCACATAATTGTTACTTTAAAATCTACCAAAATGTTAAGTACATTTGCAAATGTGCCTCATGTCACAGGACAGCTAACATTGTATGGTATAATTAACACCGGTTTTGTGGATTTCTTTAACATTCAATGCATTGAATTCAGTGTATAATGTTAAGAAGTTAAAAGGCAATATTTGATACTGTTATGTCATTGCTGTGCATTGGACACAGAATGTTTAAATAAAAAAATTATTTGACCTATGTTATGGTCTCTTCTTTAATTAGACTATTTAAATAATATATAATAAATCAGTCTAGGCCTATTTGTTCAGTAAACAAAAAATATTTAGTTCTGTAATTCATTAGGTAAACATGACAATTTATGTTGTGTCAACTTGTAACCTTAACGTAATCTTTTGAGTTGGGTGGACTTCAGTCCCTGTTTGTTGAGTTTACTCAAAAAAGCGCTTGCGATAGGTTGCCTTATTATTTTAAGTTTACTCAACTTTTTTTTTTTACAGTGTATATACACATTTAATCGAAATGTTAGCCGCTTAACCGCTAACACATCTCTCACTCGTGACGCACACACCAGGATGCCATTTCACGCAATATACTATTCACCCATTAACAGCACTCAAACAAACTTCATTTAACCGACTGAGAACTCAAAACTAAGTCAAATATAACATCACATGGAATACTTTTTCCCAGTTGATCATTTAAACATGAAATAAACACCTATAAAACAGTTTAAAATCAGATGAAATCGTACCTCTCCTCTCTAGTGGCATTGCAGGAAAGAGGACGAACTCTGATTGCGCTGTGATTTGAACCTCTCACCTACGTATGACGTCAGCCGACATACATACTGTGACTATTACCTTTAATAAAAGCGCACAACCTTCTTTCAAAATAAAATACCCCCTAACAAATAATGATTAAAAATAAAATTAAATAAAGTAAATAACTAAAATTTATAATCTGGTGTAACAACATAACCCTGCTGCATCCACCCCCACTGTTTTACACCAGATTATGAATCACATACAAAGTTTTAGCAAATCAACAATGTCACTTATTCTGAGATCACATTAGATCTGTTCAGTTCTCAAACTATCTCTTCCGAGATTAAGGTAATCCAGGTGTAGCTAATCCCCAAAATACCCATAGAAAACCATGCCTTTTACATAGTTCAATACATGACATTTACCATTGTACCCATAAATGTACATCATCCAAAAATGTAGTCAACAAAAAAAAATTAAATAAATGTTCCAACAATTAAATCAACACTTAATTTTCATTCAACACTTTAAATTTCAAGAATCGCATGTACTCTCTGGGTAGACATAGACTGTATAAGTCTGTTAACTGGCTTAATGAGTCTCCCAAATCTTGACCGAAAACCATCTTGAACATTTGATTCTCTTACACTCATTTGATCTTGCCCACCTGACACAGTTTCTGTAACAGTTGGATCATCATGCTCAACTTTGTAAGCACACTCATCATTCAAAACTGCTGATACAGAAGGATCATCAGACACCAATGAACATACTGACAGAACTTGACTGGGTACGTTGTTCAGTGTAACCAGGTGCAATCACTCTGATCAACACTGAAACACTCGACAGACTCTTTTCTCATCACATCTGAGCCAGCATTAAGATCGGCCACCCAACGAGAAGTTCAATCTTCACTCGGAGTTTGATTATCTTCCTCACAAGAAACACAGACAGAGGAAATTTCAACACTTTCATTACAATCACTGCCTTCATTCCAAGCGGGCACCGGCAGGAAGTTGACAGGCATCAACAGATTACGATGTACCGTCTTGATTTGACCAGTCCCAGAGTTTCTTATTTTATACGTGTTCAAAGTGTCACTTTTGCCCACAACAACATATACCACCCTCTCCCATCGGTCCGCTAACTTCCTTTTCCCACGTTCCCCCTTATTCGCAAGAAGTACTCTGTCATCCAACTCAAGAGAATGCCCTTTTCCTTTACGGTCATAATACTCAGCTTGTTTAGTCTGTTGGCGTTTGGCATGTTCTGGAGCAACCGGCATTGCTTCCCTCAAGTCTTTTTTAAGAGACTGAACATACTTGTGAACATCAACGGTCTCATTATCCAAGATAACACTTTCAAACAGGACATCCACCGGTAATCATGGTGTGCGCCCGAACATCAAGAAAAACGGTGGATACCCAGTGGTCTCATGTCTTGTACAATTGTACGCGAAAGAAAGAGTGTTCAACAACTGCGGCCACTTAACTTTGGATCTCGGAGGAAGCGAACGGATCATATCACCCATGGTACGGTTAAATCTTTCCGTTTGTCCATTCCCCATGGGATGATATGGAGTGGTGTGTGATTTTCTCACACCAGACAGACAATCTCAACAGCTCAACCATCAAAGAGCTCTCAAAGTTAGTACCTCTGTCGGAATGTATGCGACCCGGGAACCCATAAATGCAGAAAAACTTGTTCCACAAAGACACGCGCAACCGCTTCCGCAGTTTGGTTTGGACACACATAAGCGCAGGCAAACTTTGTGAAATGGTCAGTGACCACTAACACGTCGACCGACTTGTTAGAATCCTCCGCTGACCAAAAATCAAGGCATACCATTTCTAGCGGAGCACTTGTTTGAATTGACACGAGTGGAGCCCTTGCCTCAGGCTCAAAATGCACCTCTCACACTCATTAACATATTTCTTTATGTCATCCTCCATAGACTCCCAGAAGAACCGCTGTCTGGCCAACCAAAGGGTGCAATGCTGACCCTGATGACCAGCGTTATCATGCACACCCTTCAGGACAGTACTTCAAAGAGCTGTTGGCAAAACAAACTGGTAAGTCTTTTTCTTAGACACCGGATTTTTCGAGATTCTATAAAGAATACCCAACCTCAAGGTAAGTTTACCCCATTGCCGCAAAATTGTCAAAGTTCTTTTAGATTCATACACTTTTCTCTGCGAAGGGTCATCTTCCTCTCTCCACAAAGAATTTCACTCTGTCAATCACAGGATCTTGACTCTGCTTTTCTAGCAATTCATCGTGGGCAAGACTACCAAGTTGACTCTGCTCTACGTCCGCCAAGCTCTCTAAATGCTGCACATAAGCCACACTCCTGATGACTGCACCCTGCTCCCAGTCCTGGTGAGATTTAAAAACAGCTGACAAATCTGCCCCAGTCAAGTAAGTGGACCCAACATACAAATTCTCACCACCATCTGTATGCTCTGAGAAACCATCTACTTCTTCGCCATCTGCATATTCACATGAAAGATGGAACGTATCCTGCACCTGCTTGACAGCAACAGACTTGGCCTCATGCAGCAAAACATCGTAAGGCATCGTAATCTATGCAGAATTCTCGGTCGCAAACGGCTGCCTACTCAATGCATCTGCCACTACATTTTCGGCCCGGAATGTATTGAATGTCAAAATCATACGGCGACAGCTTCGCTACCCACCGCTGTTCACATGCATCCAGCTTGGGTTTTGTGAGGATGTACTTAAGTGGGTTATTATCGGTCCACACCGTAAACCTGTGTCCCCTGAGCCAATGACTGAACTTATCAGAAATGGCCCACTTCATCGCCAAAAACTCAAGTCTGTGTGCTGGGTACTTTGACTGCGCATGATTCAACGATTTTGATGCAAACACAATGGGCCTTGCCACAGCATTCCCCTCCTGAACCTGCGACAAAACAGCACCAAGCCCACTAGTAGAGGCATCCACAGACAACAAAAACGGCTTTGAAAAATCTGGGTGAGCGACTAAAACCTGACTAACCAAGGCGGTCTTCAGATTTGCCAGAGCTGCCCTGCAGTCATCAGTCCAATCTGATGAAGAAAGAGTACGACCTCCTTTTAGCCGCTTTACTCCTCTCCCCATCCTAGGTCTATTTTGTCCTGTCAGAAGCTGAAACAAGGGTTTAGCCATCGAAGAACAATTCTCTATGAAGTGCTGGTAGTACACTACCATACCTAAAAAGGACCTGGTTTTACCAGCCGACGGCGTAACACCATCATTCTCCATCAAATCTTTCTCAGATACACTCACAATGGCTTCAATTTTCGCTGGATCACTGGCGACCCCTTCTTCAGACACGATATGACCCAAAAACTTTACTGAACTCTTCAAAAATCTACATTTTGAAGGAGACAGTTTCAAATTGTGGTCTTTCAGACGTCGAAACACCATCTCGAGCCTTTCCAAACTCTCCTGTTCAGTTTTCCCGAAAACTAACAAATCATCCAGATGACACAAAAGACTCAAGAAATTCTGGTCACCAAACACAGTCAAAATCATCCTCATAAATGTTGCTGGACTGTTGCACAATCCTTGGGGCAACCGATTATGCTGATGAGGGGTGATATCGTGCCTGGTATGTAGTAATAATATTTTATAATCGATCAATTTTATTTGCCATGTATAATGAATGTGGTCTTCTCAAACTTACGGCCTAATCTATTTTGCAGCGTGTTTCTGTTTTCGCGCACTTTTGTGTGGTTGTCGATGCTAACGTGAAGGACGAGTGGCGTCGTGCTTGATCGATCCAGCTTTTCTATAAAATTAAGTAAGTACTTTTTTTTATTTTTCATAATCGACTGTATTTTATTTGCCATGTATAATTAATGTTTTGCTCTTCTCAAACTGACGGCCTAATCTATTTCGCAGCGTGTTTCTGATGTTGTGCACATTGAGTTCTTTTCAAAGCTGACGTGCCAGATAAATCCAGCTTTTCTATAAAATCACTGGTACGTAGTTATCATGTTTTATAATCGACTGTATTTTATTTATCATGTAAAAAATGCATTGACCGTGTAGACATCTTCCTATATTATATGGGTTTGGATTAACGTGGGTTAGAGTAAAAGATGACAGAATCATTTTTGGGTGTACTGTACCTTCACCTCCTAAAGCAGAAAGAACAAATGCAGATTTTATAAACAAAATATATGTTTGTTTGTTTTTGTTTGTTTTTAAGGTGAGTGACATTACCAAACATCGTAAAACAACGGCTCTTGAGGGATTGCTACTTTTCCTGCTTGAGAAGTCAGCAAATTTGCTCAAGATATGCCTGGTAAATTACCATTTTCATACCCTATTTCCAAATCCATTTGTAAACTATATATATTTTACATGTATTCAGTTTATTTACACAACAAACAATAATAATAATAATAATAGGGGTGTAGATGCGTGTATTCGTACAGAACGGTTCACCGGGCAAATTCCCAATGGAAGGGCAGGCACGTGCCCTGCTCACCCAAAAGTCCCCACTCCAAGGACTCTACCTTTTGAAGGGAGTAGGACATAGGGATTATCACTTCCATTTGGAATTTGCCCAGTGAACCATTCTGTACGAATACACGTACACCTCTAAATAATAATAGTAATTATTATTATTATTATTATTATATGTAAATTTACACTTCCATTAATACCTACCTCCCATCCATTATTCTCCCAGGATACGAATTCTGTGAACTGCTGCACCAAAGGTGTAAAGATTGGAATTCTGACTGTGGAGGAAGATGATGTTGCCGGTGTTACATCGCAGCCCACTGTTATCAACATGGCCATAATCTTGGAGGAGGCCATTGTGCTTGAGGACATTAAAGATCTTCCATCTGCATTTGCATATTTGTTTGGCCTCTTATATGCATTTAACATGGAATATCTGAAAGAATTGAAGTACACTTTTGAAGTCATCATGGATCTAGGTGGTACCTGCTCAGCTAGAGTGCAGTCATTGAAATCCAAACTTTGCTAAATGGATGAAGCCACTTAAATGACGTTCTTGCGTTGGCTTTTTAAATACTTTTATACTTAATGACTACAAAAACACCTGTTTTCATTCAGTGTGCTAATTACTGCTAAGGTTTTTGTTTATTTGTTTGTTTGATTGTTTCAGCCTTTGCCTTAAAGGAAAATTCACCCAAAAATGAAAGTTCACTATTTACTCACTCTCATGTTGTTCCAGACCTGTGATTTTCTTTCTTTTTCTTGAACACAGAAGAAGATATTGTGAAGAAAGCTGACAACTAAAGGGTTGACTGTCATAATATTTTAATCCTATGGCAGCCAGTCAGTGACTACCTTCAACTGATCGGTTATCAGCATTCTTCACAATATCATCTTCTGTGATCAAAAGAAGAAAGAAAGTCAGGTTTAGAAAAACTCCAGTTGTAAATTAGAGTAAATGATGAAAAAACTTTCATTTTTGGGTGAACGATCTCTTCAGGCTGGAGTTTCTCCTAGTGTTTTTTTTTTTTTTTTCCTGGACAAAGTAATTGTATTTTATTTCTGTGTAGACACTCTACTTCCAAAGATCTGGGTCAAGATTCGATTACAGGCATATCAGTGTATGTTCTGACAAGAAAAAAGTACAGTGTACTTATAGCTGCTGAGTAGGGTTTGTAGTGTACTCGGATGCTTTATTTTTTCTTATATATATATAATGGCAAATTGTTTTTGAGGAACATTTAGGTTGATGTTAAAATATGCAGAATAGAAGTTTTCACATAATTGTTACTTTAAAATCTACCAAAAATGTTAAGTACATTTGCAAATGTGCCTCATGTCACAGGACAGCTAACATTGTATGGTATAATTAACACCGGTTTTGTGGATTTCTTTAACATTCAATGCATTGAATTCAGTGTATAATGTTAAGAAGTTAAAAGGCAATATTTGATACTGTTATGTCATTGCTGTGCATTGGACACAGAATGTTTAAATAAAAAAAAATTATTTGACCTATGTTATGGTCTCTTCTTTAATTAGACTATTTAAATAATATATAATAAATCAGTCTAGGCCTATTTGTTCAGTAAACAAAAAATATTTAGTTCTGTAATTCATTAGGTAAACATGACAATTTATGTTGTGTCAACTTGTAACCTTAACGTAATCTTTTGAGTTGGGTGGACTTCAGTCCCTGTTTGTTGAGTTTACTCAAAAAGCGCTTGCGATAGGTTGCCTTATTATTTTAAGTTTACTCAACTTTTTTTACAGTGTATATACACATTTAATCGAAATGTTAGCCGCTTAACCGCTAACACATCTCTCACTCGTGACGCACACACCAGGATGCCATTTCACGCAATATACTATTCACCCATTAACAGCACTCAAACAAACTTCATTTAACCGACTGAGAACTCAAAACTAAGTCAAATATAACATCACATGGAATACTTTTTCCCAGTTGATCATTTAAACATGAAATAAACACCTATAAAACAGTTTAAAATCAGATGAAATCGTACCTCTCCTCTCTAGTGGCATTGCAGGAAAGAGGACGAACTCTGATTGCGCTGTGATTTGAACCTCTCACCTACGTATGACGTCAGCCGACGTACATACTGTGACTATTACCTTTAATAAAAGCGCACAACCTTCTTTCAAAATAAAATGCCCCCTAACAAATAATGATTAAAAATAAAATAAAATAAATAACTAAAATTTATAATCTGGTGTAACAACATAACCCTGCTACATCCACCCCCACTGTTTTACACCAGATTATGAATCACATACAAAGTTTTAGCAAATTAACAATGTCACTTATTCTGAGATCACATTAGATCTGTTCAGTTCTCAAACTATCTCTTCCGAGATTAAGGTAATCCAGGGGTAGCTAATCCCCAAAATACCCATAGAAAACCATGCCTTTTACATAGTTCAATACATGACATCTACCATTGTACCCATAAATGTACATCATCCAAAAATGTAGTCAACAAAAAAAAAAATTAAAATGTTCCAACAATTAATCAACACTTTAAATTTCAAGAATTGCATGTACTCTCTGTGTAGACATAGACTGTATAAGTCTGTTAACTGGCTTAATGAGTCTCCCAAATCTTGACCGAAAACCATCTTGAACATTTGATTCTCTTACACTCATTTGATCTTGCTCACCTGACACAGTTTCTGTAACAGTTGGATCATCATGCTCAACTTTGTAAGCACACTCATCATTCAAAACTGCTGATACAGAAGGATCATCAGACACCAATGAACATACTGACAGAACTTGACTGGGTACGTTGTTCAGTGTAACCAGGTGCAATCACTCTGATCAACACTGAAACACTCGACAGACTCTTTTCTCATCACATCTGAGCCAGCATTAAGATCGGCCACCCAACGAGAAGTTCAATCTTCACTCGGAGTTTGATTATCTTCCTCACAAGAAACACAGACAGAGGAAATTTCAACACTTTCATTACAATCACTGCCTTCATTCCAAGCGGGCACCGGCAGGAAGTTGACAGGCATCAACAGATTACGATGTACCGTCTTGATTTGACCAGTCCCAGAGTTTCTTATTTTATACGTGTTCAAAGTGTCACTTTTGCCCACAACAACATATACCACCCTCTCCCATCGGTCCGCTAACTTCCTTTTCCCACGTTCCCCCTTATTCGCAAGAAGTACTCTGTCATCCAACTCAAGAGAATGCCCTTTTCCTTTACGGTCATAATACTCAGCTTGTTTAGTCTGTTGGCGTTTGGCATGTTCTTGAGCAACTGACATTGCTTCCCTCAAGTCTTTCTGAAGTGACTGAACATACTTGTGAACATCAACGGTCTCTTTATCCAAGATGACACTTTCAAACAGGACATCCACTGGTAATCTTGGTGTGCGTCCGAACATCAAGAAAAACGGTGGATACCCAGTGGTCTCATGTCTTGTACAATTGTACGCGAAAGTAAGAGTGTTCAACAACTGCGGCCACTTAACTTTGGATCTCGGAGGGAGCGAACGGATCATATCACCCAGGGTACGGTTAAATCTTTCTGTTTGTCCATTCCCCATGGGATGATATGGAGTGGTGTGCGATTTCCTCACACCAGACAATCTCAACAGCTCAACCATCAAAGAGCTTTCAAAGTTAGTACCTCTGTCGGAATGTATGCGACCCGGAAACCCATAAATGCAGAAAAACTTGTTCCACAAGACACGCGCAACCGCTTCCGCAGTTTGGTTTGGACACACATAAGCGCAGGCAAACTTTGTGAAATGGTCAGTGACCACTAACACGTCGACCGACTTGTTAGAATCCTCCGCTGACCAAAAATCAAGGCATACCATTTCTAGCGGAGCACTTGTTTGAATTGACACGAGTGGAGCCCTTGCCTCAGGCTCAAAATGCACCTCTCACACTCATTAACATATTTCTTTATGTCATCCTCCATAGACTCCCAGAAGAACCGCTGTCTGGCCAACCAAAGGGTGCAATGCTGACCCTGATGACCAGCGTTATCATGCACACCCTTCAGGACAGTACTTCAAAGAGCTGTTGGCAAAACAAACTGGTAAGTCTTTTTCTTAGACACCGGATTTTTCGAGATTCTATAAAGAATACCCAACCTCAAGGTAAGTTTACCCCATTGCCGCAAAATTGTCAAAGTTCTTTTAGATTCATACACTTTTTCTCTGCGAAAGGGTCATCTTCCTCTCTCCACAAAGAATTTCACTCTGTCAATCACAGGATCTTGACTCTGCTTTTCTAGCAATTCATCGTGGGCAAGACTACCAAGTTGACTCTGCTCTACGTCCGCCAAGCTCTCTAAATGCTGCACATAAGCCACACTCCTGATGACTGCACCCTGCTCCCAGTCCTGGTGAGATTTAAAAACAGCTGACAAATCTGCCCCAGTCAAGTAAGTGGACCCAACATACAAATTCTCACCACCATCTGTATGCTCTGAGAAACCATCTACTTCTTCGCCATCTGCATATTCACATGAAAGATGGAACGTATCCTGCACCTGCTTGACAGCAACAGACTTGGCCTCATGCAGCAAAACATCGTAAGGCATCGTAATCTATGCAGAATTCTCGAAGTCGCAAACGGCTGCCTACTCAATGCATCTGCCACTACATTTTTCGGCCCGGGAATGTATTGAATGTCAAAATCATACGGCGACAGCTTCGCTACCCATCGCTGTTCACATGCATCCAGCTTGGGTTTTGTGAGGATGTACTTAAGTGGGTTATTATCGGTCCACACAGTAAACCTGTGTCCCCTGAGCCAATGACTGAACTTATCAGAAATGGCCCACTTCATCGCCAAAAACTCAAGTCTGTGTGCTGGGTACTTTGACTGCGCATGATTCAACGATTTTGATGCAAACACAATGGGCCTTGCCACAGCATTCCCCTCCTGAACCTGCGACAAAACAGCACCAAGCCCACTAGTAGAGGCATCCACAGACAACAAAACGGCTTTGAAAAATCTGGGTGAGCGACTAAAACCTGACTAACCAAGGCGGTCTTCAGATTTGCCAGAGCTGCCCTGCAGTCATCAGTCCAATCTGATGAAGAAAGAGTACGACCTCCTTTTAGCCGCTTTACTCCTCTCCCCATCCTAGGTCTATTTTGTCCTGTCAGAAGCTGAAACAAGGGTTTAGCCATCGAAGAACAATTCTCTATGAAGTGCTGGTAGTACACTACCATACCTAAAAAGGACCTGGTTTTACCAGCCGACGGCGTAACACCATCATTCTCCATCAAATCTTTCTCAGATACACTCACAATGGCTTCAATTTTCGCTGGATCACTGGCGACCCCTTCTTCAGACACGATATGACCCAAAAACTTTACTGAACTCTTCAAAAATCTACATTTTGAAGGAGACAGTTTCAAATTGTGGTCTTTCAGACGTCGAAACACCATCTCGAGCCTTTCCAAACTCTCCTGTTCAGTTTTCCCGAAAACTAACAAATCATCCAGATGACACAAAAGACTCAAGAAATTCTGGTCACCAAACACAGTCAAAATCATCCTCATAAATGTTGCTGGACTGTTGCACAATCCTTGGGGCAACCGATTATATTCATGGAGCCCCAAGGGAGAACAGAGCGCAGTGAATTTCTTATCTTCGTGTAACGGAATGTTGTAGTACCCGGAAGTCAGATCCATGGTACTAAAGTATGCGTTCCCCCCCAAAGCCACCAGCACATCAGCTTGGTGAGGAAGGGGGTGAGCATCCTTCACAGTGCATGCATTCAGCCATCGGAAATCAGTGCAGATCCTTAAATCACCATTTTTTCCACACTAAGACCAATGGCGATGCAAACTCACTGTTTGACTTTCTTATAATTTCCTTCTCCTCCATTTCGTCTAAAGTCTTCTTCAACTTCAGGTAATGTGCGGGAGATGAACGTCGATATGGAAGACGAAAGGGCCTGTCATCTGTAACTCTGATACGATGACAAAAGCCCTTCGCGTCACCACAGTCCAAACTGTGCCTAGAAAACACACACTCATATTTTTCTACGAGGTCAATGAGCTTGTTCTTCCAAAAGGGGGAAACTTCGCAATCCCTGACATTCAGATCGCTCAGCCCCAGGTCATGCAACCTGCTGTCACCTACCAAACTTGCTACAGATGTAGAGGCCCTTGTCATTAGGCTGCCACTCGACCTGTCAGAACATACCATGCTTGCATTTTGGCTAACCATCAAGTCAGTGCTTTGTGCAAGGTCCTCCAAAGCGACGCAAGGATACACATCAGCCACCTTTGTATTTTTCCTCAGCACAATTTCCGAATTGGTCGGGTTGATCATCTTCACTGGAAGCCAGCCATCGCCCCACAAAGGTGATACAACCCTCCCAATCAAGACGTTCCGATGCACACAACGCGAAGTACTTGGTTCGATGACTACCGTGCTCCCTACTGACAGTACTGATCCTGGAGGTAAACGACCCCAGACAAGGTGTTCACTCATAGGCTGCAGAGTCACAGATGACCTCAGTCTCAGCGTACCCACCTTGTCAGGAATTGAATCACCCCTCCACCTCTCTATACACGAAAGCATGCGTAAAAATTGACTATTGTCAGACTGTATAACTGAATCAGGTCTATTCACCACTTTCCAAAATTGGTCTGTCTGCTTCATCTGACTTATTAGGGGTTTCAAGACATTTGTTCCAAGAATGATTGGGTCCTTTTGACCACTCACAATCAAAACAGGGACACTGAAACTAACCCCGTAGACTTCAAGCTTCAGATTGATTACACCATCAGGACTAGTTTGTTTTCCACCGCAACCTACCAAGACAACATCTGAAGAACTCAGGATATCCTGGTCCAGCACCCCAGCGTCTCTGAGTTGCGGAACTACATCAGCGCTCAGAGTAGTCGCCATGGAGCCACTGTCCAACATCCCCTGAAGCTCAACTTTGTCCTGTAATAACACACTTGCATAAAACAAGCTGCTACTCTGATCAACTTGCATGGTGTTCTGAAAAATTACAGTTTTCGTTTTGCCAACACTTTCACAGAAGGAATAAACAGATTCAATATCAGTCTCACCAGAGGAATTACTACACAGCCCCACTTCGTCCTCTGCTCGAAGGGAGCTGTCTAGTTTCCCTGTGGCGTGACTTCATCTCGCCAACCGGAGCCCACCCTGGACGTAGTTTTGTCGCAGTTGTAGCTCACGTGTCCAGCTGCAAAACACTTGAAACACAAGTTATACATTCGACAATGAGCAGTGGTGCTGTGCTCACTGCTTTGACACACTCTGCATTCCCGAATCCTAGGCCCTGTTTGTTTAGGCCAGGGGCCTCGCATAGACCGAGTGTTGCACACTAAAGCTTTTTCCAGCAAAGTCAATACTTTGTCCAATGCATTTTCATCATTCACGCCGCACCCTGTTCAGACTTAGAAGGCAAGGGAGTCGCATCAACTTCCGGCTCTGAGACAACTGTGGTAAATTGCTTGACAGTTTGATTAGTCAACTTCCGTTCCTCAACAACTCATCAAGTTGCTCTTGCACCTCTGATGCAGTCCACGACTGTACAGGTTTACTCTTGAAAACAAAAGCCAACTCTCTGTCAGGACAGCTGTGAATGAACATAACTGCTAACTCTTTGCTCCTGTTATCCAGAGTTCTGCCTTCCCATCTCAAACTTTGCTCAGCAACATCTGCTGCCTTCTTTAGTCTTATCCAGTAATCCCACGCACCCTCTCTAGGATACGGTTTCACAGAATAGAAGTCAGCCAACGGGATACCTGAACTGCTTTGGTCCCCGAAGTGCTGCTTCAAAACAGAAAAGACAGAGTCAACGGTAGGAGTCGTTGTACCATTACGCAGTCATACTTTCATTACATTTACATTTAGTCATTTTGCAGACGCTTTTATCCAAAGCGACTTACAATTTGGGGAACACATGAAGCGATTCATCTTGAAGAGGCAATTCGACAAAGGAAGTGCCTGTAACACCAAGTCTCAGGCATTGTTTAAATAAGTACAAGCTAGCAAGGGAAGGAATAAGTAAGGAGAATTTTTTTTTTTTTTTTTTTTTTTTTAATGTGTAGGTTGAAGTCAAGTAGTGTCGAAAGAGATGAGTTTTCAGCTGTTGCTTGAAGATTGACAGGGATCCAGTACTCCGAATATGGGTGGGAAGATCATTCCACCAGCCAGGAATGGTGAACGAGAATGTTCTGGAGAGTGATTTTGAGCCTCTTTGTGATGGTACCACGAGGCGTCGCTCACTAGCAGATCTCAGATTTCTGGAGGGGATGTAGATTCTTAATAGTGAGTGCATGTAGGCGGGTGCTGAGCCTGTGGTTGTTCTATGAGCAAGCATCAGTGTCTTGAACTTGATGCGAGCTGCGATTGGTAGCCAATGCAATGAGATAAAGAGAGGTGTAACATGGGCTCTTTTGGGTTCCTTGAAGACCAGTCGTGCCGCCGCATTCTGAATCATTTGTAGAGGTTTGACTGTGTTTGATGGAAGTCCAGCCAGAAGAGCATTGCAGTAGTCCAGCCTAGAAATGACAAGGGCCTGGACAAGAAGTTGTGCAGCATGCTCCGTCAGAAAGGGCCTGATCTTTCTGATGTTGTGTAGTGCAAACCTGCAAGATCGAGCAGTCTTTGCAATGTGGTCTTTGAAGGTCAGCTGGTCATCAAAGATTACACCAAGATTTCTGACCGAAGTTGATGGGGTAATTGTTGATGAACCTAACTGGATCGTGATGTCATGCTGTAGAGTTGGAGCGGCAGGAAAGACAAGAAGCTCAGTCTTTGCCAGGTTGAGCTGGAGATGATGTTCTTTCATCCATGCCGAGATGTCTGCCAGGCAACCTGAGATCCTTGCAGCTACCGTTGGATCATCTGGTTGAAAAGAGAGATAGAGCTGTGTGTCATCAGCATAGCAGTGGTAGGAGAATCCATGTGCCTGTATGATGGGACCCAGTGATGTAGTGTATGTGGAGAAGAGGAGGGGTCCAAGAACCGATCCCTGAGGAACCCCAGTGACCAGTGTATGTGCTTTGGATACCTCCCCTCCCCAGTCCACCCTGAAAGACCTACCAGTGAGATAGGATTCAAACCAGCGAAGTGGAATTCCAGCGATGCCCAGTGATGAGAGAGTGGAGAGGAGTATCTGATGATTGACAGTGTCAAACGCGGCAGATAGATCCAGCAGAATGAGGTCTGATGATTTGGAATGGGCTTTTGCAATTCGCAGGGCTTCAGTGACCGAGAGAAGTGCAGTCTCAGTTGAATGGCCACTCCTGAAACCTGACTGTTTAGCGTCCAGTTTGTTGTTCTGTGAAAGAAACAATGAGACCTGATTGAAGACAACACGTTCGATATGTGTTTTCGCTATGAATGGAAGGAGAGAGACAGGTCTATAGTTTTCTATAAGAGAAGTGTTTAATGTAGGTTTTTTGAGCAGTGGGGTTACCCGAGCCTGCTTGAACGGAGTGGGGAAGATGCCTGTGAGGAGGGATGTGTTGATGATGTGTGTGAGTGTCGGTAAGAGCGTGGGAGAGATTGCTTGCAGAAGGTGCGAGGGGATTGGGTCAAGAGGACATGTTGTAGGATGGTTGGAGAGGAGAAGTTTGGATACTTCAGCCTCCGTCAGGGGACAGAAGGAGAAAATGGGAGGTTTAGCAGTGGAAGTGGTTGGTTGGGGGTCCTGTGTGCGTGGAGGTGAGAACTGATCACTGATCGATCTAGTTTTGTCTGTAAAAAAAGTAGCAAAGTCATCAGCTGTAATAGAAGTGGTGGGAGGTGGTGGAGGGGGACAGAGGAGAGAATTAAATGTTCTGAAGAGATTACGCATGTCTGGAGCGCTGTTGATCTTGTTGTGGAAATGTGAGGATTTGGCAGTGTGGACATCAGCAGAGAAAGATGAGAGCAGAGACTGATACCTACTCAGGTCCAACGGGTTGTTTGATTTGTGCCATTTTCTCTGCCGCTCTGAGTTTAGTCCGATGTTCACGAAGAACATCAGATAACCAGGGGTTAGAAGGGCAGTCCGTGCTGACCTAGAGGAGAGAGGACAAATGTCGTCTAGACAAGAAGTTAAGGTAGAGCATAAAGTTTCAGTAGCTGCGTTTACATCCAGAGATGAGAAATGGGTAGGTGAGGGAAGAGAGGAGGATACCACAGAGGAAAGATGGGAAGGAGAAAGGGAGCGCAGGTTTCGTCTAAAAGTAACCGGTAGGGGTTGGTGGCACACGGGTAGCAAAATGTAGTGTAAATGTAATGAAGAAATGGTCCGAGATATGTAGCGGTTGTACCAGAATGTTATCTGCAGTACAATTGCGTGTAAATTAAATCAAGTTGGTTGCCTGATTTGTGCGTGCTAGTAGTGGTAAGGCGATTGAGATCAAATGAAGCTAGTAGCGAGTGGAAGTCTGTAGCATAAGGCTTGTCTAGGTGAATGTTGAAATCACCAAAGACTAAGAGTGGAATGCCATCCTCCACAAAAGAGGACAACAACCCGTCCAGCTCCTCTAGGAAGGTGGCTAGAATTTGTCCAGGGGGACGGTAGATTACCACAATCTGGAGTTTTATCGGAGCTGATACAGTAATGGCATGACATTCAAATGAGTTGTAATTGCAAAGGGTAGAGCGGGTTGAGTATTTCCAATTGTGTGAAACGAGCAGGCCAGTACCCCCACCCCGACCAACTTGACGCGAAGTATGAGAGAAAGAGAAATTTCTCTCATTACATCTCTGGCCCGCCCCAGTACTCTGTTCATTATCTCGTCGATCATTTCAGAATCAGTTACATCCAGTTTGTTCAGATGTACCCTCATCATGTCTTCCCATTCCATGATTGAACATTTATCTGAGCCATCTCCTCTAAAGTGTGGCAGTGCTGCCACCTCAGCTTTCAGGATCAAGTTCATTTTCGATGCATCAATGACAGTAGCATTTGTTTGATCAATCACATGACCACTGACACCTTCTTGAGACATTTTAGCAGATGGATGATTTGGAAATTCAGTTCTCATCATACTTTCTCTGATTGACTGTCCAATCTCACTACCAATTTGTTTTATGAGATTACTCATTTGACCCGACATTTCTGACTCTTGAGAAGCGTACTCAAAATTACTGGCTCTAGGTAATGGACTCCCGCACATTTCACTACTGTCGTAGGCAGGAACGCCAACTGTTCTACCCCTGCCTGTACTACAGTATTGAGGATCCCCAAACAGCCTTGTTTCATCAGGGGTATTCGTCAGACTTCCCCGCCCCCTACCAACTGTAAATGTGTTGTCCCACCCCAACTCACTTCGTTTAGCAGCCATTCCCTCAGGTGTCAGATTACACTTTCAAAACACAAAAATTGTTCACAAAAAAAAAAAAAAAAATCAAATAAAGTGGCAATTAATCTGCGTTACAACTCTTCAAGAACTTTCAAGCGTCCATCAACCTCATAAGATTCAATTCACTATGATATTACAGTTCTTTGGTTGAAAAATCAGTCAGTCGATGAGAAATACCTTCATCCAGTTAATTGATGACACTCCTCAATGATCCAGCACAGTGCTCATCTGATCCAGCTGAACCACAGCTCACCAATCCCACAGTTTGTACATCAGTCACCGTCTTGCGTCTTCAACGTTGAATTCTCGGTCCAATAGCAGTCTCCTCCTGTGCACGACTCAAACTGCCTGACCTCCAAACACCACTGCAGAAACAGCAACAGAAGACCGAAGTCCCGTCTTGCCTCCAGTTCCTCCTCAGCGCCAGCAAAACTCCAGATCAGCAATCCCGGCGGTCGACAGCAATCAACCATTCGATGGGTCACGGCACCAGTTTTGTAGCAGTTGTTCCTCTGCGTTGTGTTATTTTGATGTTAATAATAAAAGATTTTCCACACAAATCTGGTTGTGCCAAAGGTGATTTAATTGCAGCGCCTTCCCAGATAGCAAGCACACTCGGGCCGATTCTGGCTGAAATGCGGCACTGTCGGCTCAATCACGACGTCGGTGAGAAGATATTGGGCCAGAGCCGCGCCGACTCTACAAAACACTTCTGGCTGACAGACGGCTTTTTCTCTCTGGGCCGATCTCGGCTGAGAGCTGTTGTAGGACTCAGTAGAGCAGGTCCACACTCGGTGTAGTTGCGTGAATTTACCTTCGGCCCGAGCTGGTTTTGTCTCCGGCGGCCGCTGCTAGAATGAAGGAACTCAGCCGCCTGAGAGAAAGATTTGGCGGTTAATCCTGAGGAGATTTCGGCGGGCACCGTTCTCAAGAGGAATACTTCAGCTGCAAAAAGGTAAGTTAAGTTATTTAATGATCAGTCTTGTGTTGTTTGATGTTTAAATGCCACGAAGAGTATAGTTTTTAGATGTTTTCTGTTAGGTTTGTGATGATAACATAGCGTTAGAAAAATCATTCGGTCCCGGATATATTGAGTGTTGATGAGTAACGTTAGGCCTAACTGTCAGGCGCGGTCTCTTTAGGAAAACAATATGTAATTTTTTAATATGAAAAACCGATGAGCTGTATCCAGTGCAAGATAATGTTAGGTGATTCAATTTTAATGAGTTAAATTCTATTTGGTTTGCTAGAATTAATTCGATTCATCTTTTTCAACGAGTGATTGCTATTGAATCAAAGGAGTCGGACTGCGCTGGTGGCGCCATAAACATACGAGTGACTCTGTCTGATTCGATTCACTTAACCATTCAAATGAGTCATTTGTTTGTGAATCAAACTGAGCACCCTGTTGTAGCATTACACCTGCTAAGACAATTCAATATGTGCAATCTGAATTTCATAATAATATTTATTTTGTGGTAACACTGTCGTGTGGGAAGCTCTGACAGAGAAAAACACTATAGATACGTAAGAGAAAGCCATAACGTAAATGCATCATCTTTTGTTCCTGAATGGAGGCCTAATCTGTCTGCTGCACTTGAGCAGGTTCAGTTTTTAGAGTGAATGAAAACTTTTGAAGCATATATATGCCGTATGATGTGATTTAAAATCATACTTATTTTACTCTGGTGGGGATTATTATGAGCAAACAAACTTAAAAATTTAATCTGAACACTATATACATGTAATCTGACTTTTTTTTTTTTTTTACAGAAATTCTGAGCTGCTGTATGAACATTCATCAAACATATAAGGTGCGAATTCTGGGTCTGGTCCTAATGGTTGTAAAAAGCTGTAATGCTTAAGATTAAATAATTACCTTACAATATATATTTGTACATATTTCAAGGCTGCAATTTGGAAAAAACTTTCAAGCTAATGCTGCTGCAATGGAGTTCAAGGGGACTGAAGAGGTGGCTCCAGCAGATCAGAAGGGAGGACTTCAGGAGGCAGACACACTGTGAGTTTAAAAGACCCATCTCTTTAGCCATCCATACACATGACACACTATCACATTTGTATAATTCAAATCTCTTAAAGGATTTTTATGCTGCACCAATTAGGGTAAGCAGCAACACTTCCTATAATATCTAATGTACTTGTTAATTTGTAAGAAGAATGACATCAATGCTTATATTAGTTGCTTATATACTGTCTCACCCTTATCCCTAGGTTACAGTAATCAGCTGATCCAGCCGTATCCAGACCAGAAGGTGGACCTGCACCCAGGAATGACCACAACACATCCCTGAATGTCAGCGGAGACCATGTCAGCTAGATGACAGATCCCTGTGAAGACCTCATTGATGGCCCCAGCACAGATCCTCAGCAAAGACTACGAGAACCAGACAAGCCCTCTACGCAGACCCTTTTTACCAGCTTCACCTGCTAGCGTGATGTTTCTTCATGCAGAAGAAGTTGGATGAAATATTTTGAATGATATCAATCCACAATCTGACTTGTGATGCAGCCTGGAATAATCACACCACGTTCATTCGTTTGGCCAGAAGAGACTGTTTCTGACTGAGCCGGGTCTTGTTTGGGTTCCTTGTCACTGTTGCCTTTTGTCTTGCTTCGTTGAAGACACCTAATATTCAGCAATATTATTGACTTGACTGCACTGACACCATTTGATAAGAACTGAACTGAATTATGACACACAATGTTTTATAAATGAAGAGTTTATTTGCAAAAACAGATAACTCCTTTTTTTAAATATTTTTAAAAATCATGTTTTTTGTTATGTTTTTGTGTTAGTTAGCTAGTATTTATTAGTTATTCTTTACCTAATCAAAATAACCTGAATGCAGTTTGATTGAGATTAATTGGAATGCACAATGAAAAAACATGATCTTTAAAAATTGTTAAATTGTTAAATTGTTAAAGTTATCTGTTTCTGCAAATGAACTCTTCATTCATTCATTCATTCATATATATATATACACACAGTAAATATAATTTACTTGTTACTTTGTGGTTTAAAAAGTGTGAATGTTTATACTGTAGTGCATTTGTTCATATATATTTATATTGAAGTATTTGGTAATTTTATAATTAAAGCCTTTTTAATGTTTTTAAATGGTTGTATTTGTGTTTCACTGCTGAATTACATTTAGCAGTTTCTGGGCCACATTCGGCCCGGGGACCAAGCCGAGTCTCAGCCAGATCTGGGCCACGTCAATAAATAAGAGTCATTTTATGGGGCGTGGGCTGCATCTGGGCCAGAGGAAATTGTTTGAGTCGGTTTTCAGTGTGTGTGCCAGTTTTGGGCCGGGGACCCAGCCGGAACTGGGCCAGAAGCTAAGCAAGGTTGTGGCCCAGAGGTGGGCCAGACAAATTTTGCTATCTGGGTTCTCTCTCCTCTCTGTACAGTAAAACACAGACAAGCACTGTTATCTGCCAGACTTTCTCTTTTGCCTGTTAACCACAAAATACATGTTTAAATACACCAGGTAGTCAACCACAAACCACACACTGACGCAATGTCCATCATGTTAATAAAATAGAATATATGTCTTTAGTGTTTTTACAAAATATACACCGTTATATAGGTACAATTATACATACAAATCTATATAAATATATACACATTTAATCGAAATGTTAGCCGCTTAACCGCTAACACATCTCTCACTCGTGACGCACACACCAGGATGCCATTTCACGCAATATACTATTCACCCATTAACAGCACTCAAACAAACTTAATTTAACCGACTGAGAACTCAAAACTAAGTCAAACATAACATCACATGGAATACTTTTTCCCAGTTGATCATTTAAACATGAAATAAACACCTATAAAACAGTTTAAAATCAGATGAAATTGTACCTCTCCTCTCTAGTGGCATTGCAGGAAAGAGGACGAACTCTGATTGCGCTGTGATTTGAACCTCTCACCTACGTATGACGTCAGCCGACGTACATACTGTGACTATTACCTTTAATAAAAGCGCACAACCTTCTTTCAAAATAAAATACCCCCTAACAAATAATGATTAAAAATAAAATTAAATAAAGTAAATAACTAAAATGTATAATCTGGTGTAACAACATAACCCTGCTACACAAGGAAAATGTGTAACTAAATATGTAGTATGTTATGTTTGTGTTGCAGCAGTCAGGAGCAGTTTTAATCAAGCAGGTGAGATTATCTTTATTCAGCACAAGTCTCACAAAATGAATAAAGATAAGCAAAGTCTCTTTTTGTTTTTGTTTTTTTTCCCCCAATAAATAGTGTACTGATAGGGAATGTTTAAAGAAAGCTGAATGGTTAAGCGTAGAAGTGTAATTGGTGTGACAAGTTTAAATGAGCATAAACTTCTGAAGGTTTGAGAGATGAAGTAGTACCATAATGGTCTGGTCACTAATATTGTGAAAGTAGTGTTCACTGTAACTATGGAGGAGATTTTACTCTAGGAAAATGGTTTCCATTTGCGTCAAATATATTTTATTGGTTAAAAAAAAAAAAATCTAGACATAGTTTTCCATTTAGGTCATCTATGGGTGTTGTTTTAATGACCCATGTATTCAGTGTCAAATGTGCCAGGTTTTGTGATTTTGTTTGTGTTTTTTTTTTTTTTTTTTACAGAATAGCTGACAAAATTAAGGATATCAGTAAATTTTACATTTTGAAAGCGATATCTTTATTATCTCTCTCTCTCTGTCTGTCTAATATATATATATATATATATATATTACTACAAATATACAATTTACCTATCTTCTCTCGCAGCTTGTAGGCAAGATTCATCTGCCTCATCTTTTCCAAAATGACCAGTGTGCGCTTCACAGCACCATGATAACGCTGAATCATACATTCCACAACAGCAAACTTTGATTTCTTCTCCAATTGACTTTTGGGAATTGCGTTGCGTTTGAAAATAAAAACTAATAATAATAAAAATATGTGCGCACACACAATGCCTGGTTTCAGCTGTAGGCTGCTACTTAGGGAACATGTGTATAGTCAAGGAGTGTAGGTCTATGTGTTGAATGATTACACTGAACGTAAATAGGTTCTGGTCTATGTAAAGACCCGCATCACTTTGTGATAAATAACTAGATAATCTTCAGATATATATTGTAGTTCTGACACACTCCATGTGAGGAGTGCAGGTAAAACAGTCCCAGGTGACACTGGCATGATTGAGTAAACTATTTTGGTCAAAGTAGGTACAAGTTATTATGTTCTGAACAGAGCAGAGGAATAACTGTGAAATGCATATTAAATTAATTTACAGTAATTCAAATGTATATTTCCTATAATATATTATTCACAAAACGAACAAGGATAAGCAAAGTCTCCTTTTGTTTTTTCCCAATAAATAGTGTAGTCTATAGTGTCAAACAAATCAAACACTGCATTTTGTCACTGTTACATGTCCAGATGGGGACGGTGTGTTGTGTTGTTTTGCTTTCGTTTCTCTCTCCTCTGTCATTTCTTAGGACTATGCTATTGGCTGAGGTGGTTGTCTGTCATCACGATTGTGAGGACGTAAGTTACAGGTGGAGGAAAAAAAGGCAGACGCCTACCGGAAGCAAAGGAAAGGGAAAAAAAGGAAAATGGATTTGGTCCATGTTTATTCTTTTGGCATGCTTTTAACTCTTTTATTGGTCCTTGTTTTCATTTTTTGTGTTAATGTTGTTCCTGTTTTGAACTAACTTTTCAGATTGTTTGTTTTGGTGTTACTTTGATACTTATGTCAGGGTTCCTCGAATCTTGCCCTGGAGGGCCACTTTCCTACAGAGTTTAGCTCCAGCCCTGATCAAACTCATCTACCTGTGATTTGTTTAACGACCCTGCAAACATTAGGCTTGTTTGAGATGAGCAAAATCTGCACAGAACCGATCATCGGTGATCACCGCGAGGTGCATGCCGGTTAGAAAAGTGTCCGAGTTACGTCCGCCTTGCTCTGATGTCATGCTGACATGTGCCAAAAAAACTCTTGCGACGATGAGGCGGCTGTGTCGGATTGAGCGGTCGCGCGCAGTTGCTCTTCACTGACTGCGCTGATCTAAAGCATGATGGGAAACGACTGACTGACGACACAGCTTAATGCTCATTGGTTCAGACAACCGTGATGCTGCATTCTCTTCTAAAATGTTTTATTTTTTTTAATCTGATTTCATGCGATTATGCGATTTGAGTGTCTTGTTCATCATTTTTATATTCATATAAAAGCAACAGAACTGAAATCATATGTTTATCAGCAGCACAGCATATGAGTGAGAATAACGCGATATCCGCCTTTGATCTCGTAGGTATCTGTTCTACTTCAAGAGCTCAGAACTGTCCGTCTTGACTGCGCTTATTTCACTCCTCCCCTCACTGCAGCCGCCTGCTCTCACCTACATTCCAGGCGAGGCGCATCTCAAACATGCCTAATGATAGACATGCTCAAACACGCTGTGTTTGATTATGGTTAGAGCTAAGCTCTGAAGGAAAGTGGGTATTGTGGGCCAGATTTGAGGACCCCTGCTTTAAGTATTTGTTTTGCTAAATTGTAAAAAAACGGTAATGTGCCAGCAGCGGAGTCACCAGCAATCTACTGTAATTGTACAGTATTTGTGCTATGAAATTATTTTACGGATTAAATACAGTATAATAGTTTTTTTTTTTTTTTTTTAATTTACAGTAAAATACTGGCAGCAGAGTCACCAGCAATCTACTGTAATTATACAATATTCATACTGTGAATTAGTTAACAGCTTTTTTTTGTTTCTGTATAAATTAAATGCAGTACATTTCTGTGATTATTTCAATTTACAACATCATTATGGTTACTTTAAATTCACTCTTTATTGTACAAAGGTATACAATGGATATAAATAGAAATTGGACTGAAGATTCATTACTTATTTAATTTGTTTCAAATCTTTTTTTTTTTAGATTTATTTTAAATCTAATGTTATGTTATGCCTTTGTAAAGAGTGAATTTAAAGTAATCAATGATGTTGTAATTAGATTTACAGTTGAACATTATCGTTCTGTGGGTTACACACATCTACTTAAAATACATTATATTGAAAGATCTAAACAAGCAAACACTTAAAGGATATACATCAAAATAAAGTTTTATTTAAAAGAGCAGTCAACATTTAACAAGGATTCAAAACTAAAAAATGGTAAAAAACCGGTGAAGACACGACCCTCAAGTGTGATCATCCAGCGCCCAAATATTGACTTGCCCTGTTCCATCTGAAACTAAGAAAGTAAGTAAAGACATCGTTAAAATAGTCAGCGTGACTACAGTGGTTCAACTTTAATGTTATGAAGTGAAAAGATCACTTTTTGTGCCCAAAAACAAAACAAAAATAATGACTTTATTCAACAATCTTTTCTCTTCCCTGTCAGTCTCCTATGCTGTTTTGTAAACATAATTAATGACTTCCAGGTTCTGCGTCAGAACGTTGGCTCATTATTGGCTTATTACTGCCTAAATCAAAAGTGATTTATAACTTCAACCCAAAAGTGACCCGTCTGCTGCCATATCAGCAAAACATTTTGGGTACTGCCTGATGATACTTCGAATCACAGAGAGACACTGTGAGCGAGTTGGTTTGGCCTCATACATCCTCATTTCATCAACAAGTTGCCATCCACAATTGCAGTTCTTATTTCCTGTGGCATTTTTTTCTCATGGAACCTGGAAGGTTTCTGGCCATGTTTTGAATGTGTGAGATGTGGAGGGGCTGTTGCTTGGATCACTGTTTCTTGTCTGTCTTGACAATATTTTGGTGGCTGGCAGATGTGATGAACTACAATGACTTGGATTTCCTGATGAAGACTCTGAAAATGATGAAATACTACTCAGTGGTGAAGAGGGTGGAATAACTTGCAGATCCAATGTGATGGTCTCTGTCTCTAAACAAAATAAAAAATAATACATACATATCAGTGTCAATGCAGTGACATTTACATGGCATGTCTGTAATAGAAAATTATTGTCTAATATCAAGTACTGACTTGACCCATAATAAACACAAACAAATGAGATCAACTATAGGAAGATGCATCTTATGAAAAATGTTTGTGATGAATCCACAAAATAAACTTGGTATGGTTTTGTTGTTACACGTCTTTTAGTATCAGAATGTTTATGGTTAAATTATATTAAAGTTATCTGTATTTTAGCATGTTATTCATTTATTACCCTGTTTAAACGCATCCATGAGTTTTCGGAGCTGAACGACGGGATAACAGATCAGCAATATCTTCCTTCTGTACATATCTTAGATCTTCTTTTGACTCCAAGCCAGAACACTGAGGTTGAGAAATGATCTGTAACTGAGTTTCTTCTGAGAGATTTGTCAAGGTCCTGTAGATGATCCCCTTGATTTCTTCACTAAAATCAGTCATTATTCTGGAGTAAAGGGAAAGAATGGTGAAGAATTATCACTGGTGTGCCATGGACAGAGTACTCAGGTATGGGGTAGTAATCTAGCAGATTCTCCTGATTAACACAACTGCAGCTTTTCTGCATCAGTGTAAAACTATAGACACCCATGTCAGGATAACGCATACAATGATATTTTTCAGCAATAAAATGTACTGCTGAACCTTGTGAATGAGAATCACTTTGATTTTTCCAATTACCAATCCCTTATCCTCAACATTGATCACAATGAACATGTTTTTCTTGTATTTAGTATCATTCACAGCCACCTCATGTGCTATTAGAGTGTTTAAGCCTCTCTACTCCCTTGTGCAACTGCCTCTCTGATGTCATCATTGTAATCTCCTGAGAAAAACGGTGCTAAAACAGCTGGAGGGAAGAACTTTCCAGCACTCAAAAAGACCTGGAGAAGTTGATGTCTCTCTGCAAGAGTAGAGCATGGATTCTTAAAGTTTCGCAATTTCCTCAAACATTGTTTCAAATATGTATGTTTGCTCTCAAATCTTAAAGTCCATAGATGAAATAAGTGGCCCAAACTGGACAATGAGCTCTGGGTAATGACTGACATAATGATGTTTATAGGTCGTTTGTGCAAGCCCTTATTACGACCTATATTTACGTTTTAAAGTTAAGCGCCCTCTAGCACGCGTAAAAATAATGACAGTCTCGTGTTGCGTCTGTCGTCATGAAATGACGTATGACTGTCATTACCAATCAAAATGCGTGTTTATTTAAATGCAATATGTGGACTTTTTACACCGATCTCACAGTATTCGTACATATTTTACTAGGTGGCCAATTCGTACGAATGACCACAACTAACCCTACCCCTAAACCTACCCCTTACAGGAATCGTGCAAAATCATGATTTTTAGTGCACATTTTATGAGCGTGTGCGTTCTCTGGGATCGAACCCATGACCGCATGATCACGTAATTACATATCGTCGTTTAACACAATGCTCTACCAACCGAGCTACACGAAACCCGATCTATGACGCAGATAAAAGAGTACAAAACATTAATATTAATCCTGTTGCCGATAGGGGCGCAATTGTAGCATACGCTCTGATGGGTCGTATTTCAGGGATTTGGACAAACGACCTATACGGGTGTATTGGTTGGAGGACAGGTTGGGACTGACCTCACAGGGTTAGTCATTAGCATCCTTACCAAGATACTTGAACTGATTTATTCGCAGATTAAACAAGAGATAGCTGAACTGTTTATCCACCTTAACAAAATGGCTATACAATGCCAGATCATAGGATACAATACCCTCAAAAAGATCATGGCCAAGGCAAGGATCTAACCCTGGCTGACATACATGGAAGTATGTGAGTGTATCAAATAAAGAGTGGAATTTAACACCTCCACTGGATGAAGACTGTCCATCACTGGTCTGAACATGATCACTGTATGACTGTTTTGTGTGTTCATTGCCTTGAAAAAGAGGATCTGCATTGAATTCATCTCTGGTGATCTCACAATATCTGCCGAAGTGTGAACTCTTGCTAAAATTCTCAACAAAGCCTCCTATATTATGTGAGTCTAGGTTGTCCCCTGCATTGGCACACAGAGTTCCCTTATAGATGTTTCCATCCGACAGGGTAACACCATTGAGGTCAAGATCTTTAAAGTATTTGACCAGGGAGCCCATAACCATGTCCTGACCAAAATACTTTAAGTCTTGTTCTCTACATAGAAGAGCAAGCTGCATGAGATCAGTGCTTGATCTATTATGTGGCATTAAGTCTGCAAGAGTGAGATACACTGCAAGTATCTTCTGTTTTTTTCTTCCCAGATCCCAGTGGATTGACCACTTCAAATGCATCCTGTTATAGTATTAAGCTCGATGATGAGCTCTCTGTCTGAAATAATACATTCTCTGCAGTATTTCTGCCATCCCACACATCCCGAAGAATATCCTTAGATCCAATACTGGAGTTTACTTGTTTATATTGTTCCCACACTGACTCACAATGAAAAAGAGATTGGAGTGTTTGTTTAATGGGAATATACTGAGCAAAACACTCTTTGCCTGCCTCATTCTGACCAAGTCAGATCTGAACTGGCTCAACATAATTGAGTGCTGTAGGCCCTAAAGAGATCCTCAGTTTTCAGGACATTGATCACATTGCTTCCGAAACCCCAAGTGTAACCAGCTTCTCTTTCAGTTTGAAAAGCAAATGTGATTATTATTTCCTGAATATCTTCGATAATTATTTGAATGATGGAGGATGGAATCAATAACCTTGCTAGCAATTTCAAATAAAACAGGGCTACATTTTTCAAGAATAGGGATTCAGCAGCACTTTCTGCAAATACATCTGATGGCTCATAATCTGCATCACTGTGAGGGTCAATCTGCATGTCAGACTGTTCTTGTTCGCTCTCATGGGACAAGCCAGGATTCACTACTGAATCAACCAGATGTTCATTAGCACCATCTTTACAGGTGCATCTCAATAAATTAGAATGTCGTGGAAAAGTTCATTTATTTCAGTAATTCAACTCAAATTGTGAAACTCGTGTATTAAATAAATCCAATGCACACAGACTGAAGTAGTTTAAGTCTTTGGTTCTTTTAATTGTGATGATTTTGGCTCACATTTAACAAAAACCCACCAATTCACGATCTCAACAAATTAGAATACTTCATAAGACCAATGGAAAAAAAAAAAACATATTTAGTGAATTGTTGGCCTTCTGGAAAATGTGTTCATTTACTGTATATGTACTCAATTCTTGGTAGGGGCTCCTTTTGCTTTAATTACTGCCTCAGTTCGGCGTGGCATGGAGGTGATCAGTTTGTGGCACTGCTGAGGTGGTATGGAAGCCCAGGTTTCTTTGACAGTGGCCTTCAGCTCATCTGCATGTTTTGGTCTCTTGTTTCTCATTTTCCTCTTGACAATACCCCATAGATTCTCTATGGGCTTCAGGTCTGTTCAGTTTGCTGGCCAGTCAAGCACACCAACACCATGGTCATTTAACCAACTTTTGGTGCTTTTGGCAGTGTGGGCAGGTGCCAAATCCTGCTGGAAAATGAAATCAGTATCTTCAAAAAGCTGGTCAGCAGAAGGAAGCATGAAGTGCAAAATTACTTGGTAAACGGGTGCAGTGAGTTTGGTTTTCAAAAAACACAATGGACCAACACCAGCAGATGACATTGCACCCCAAATCATCACAGACTAAGGCTGCTGTTCTCTCGGTTGGTTATGCATCTTTTTCTTCCAAACTTTTTCCTTCCACTCAACATTCTGTTAACATGCTTGGATACAGCACTCTGTGAGATGTGAACGTGGATAAAACATGAAAGCTCTTGTCACACTGTCTATAAGGGAAAGCAACTGTTTTCCACTCTCTGATGTTGTTACATGTGCATGTATTTTTGTTATTGTTTGTCTGCCCGCTAGTGGGGCTGGAAACTTGTTACCTATGTTTGTCTTTGAGCAGATTACCTACAGCGGTGGACCATCAGCGCGTGTTGAAAAGAAGCCACGCAGCTGCATTTGGGGGGCGGGACTTGAGTGCCCATCCAGACGTGGAGATGTGTTCTCCTTTCTACTTTTGCTCTCCTGACTAGTTCCTCCCATTCGTGGTTCCTATTTTTGTATTATTTTAAATAAATCTCCCTATGAATCGAGCCTTGTTGTGTTGTCCCTCATTATGTTATAGCCTTGGCCGTAACAGATGTGTATTTTCAAATGAGAATAAAAGAACTTCAAATTCTTACACTTTTCCCTGCAGACATCGACATGTCAATTGAACTTCATGACACAACCTAGGCTTAACCACAGATTTGCCATGGCTGTAAATGTGACACCTAAAAGCTGGAAACCTTAGAAAAGACCTACTGCAATCTAGCAAAACACACTTAAAAATAAAATTAGGTGTATTTTTATGAATTCTCATGTGCCTTATATAAGCCAATACTGTGGCACAGTTATGACCACAGGCCTGACAAGAGAAAATGTTTGCTGTCAATTTGTAGAAAAAAAATAAAGCAGCCTATACGATTGCCATACAATTGCTCAAGGCAGTCAATTCCATGTAATTAACATTTTGAATAAGTGTTCACACTAAACATCCTTTGACATTCGGCTAAAATACGTCAGAAAGAAGACAAGTATAATGGCTGATTTTGGTTACAACCCGTATCAATCTTTGCACCTAAATTTCTAATTGCAAATTAAGTTATCAAAATATATGTTTTTGCTGTAGATATTAAACACTAAATCTATTCTCCTTTTAAACATATGCCACCTTTAAACTAACATTAAATAATCAACAATTCATACATCGAGTTTGTTTAGTGATTTTTGTGGAATTTGAAGTCATTAACAATGGGCAACGGATTGTTAACTGGTCAGTTTTCAACAACGACTAACAGTCTTAGTTTAGAGATGATCCAAAACAAACTTGATAAAACCTGGTGACTGTAAAATGTGTGTATATGTTTGAATTAATCACACATTTTAGCGATGAAGAGACGTTTTACAATTGATAAAACCTGGTGACTGTAAATGTGTGTAAATATGTTTGAAATTTTGAAGGGGCATTTTAAAACTTTACACTCACTAGCTCGACAGCTTGCTGAGCATCGATGTCATAACATTACTTCTGGTAATACTACTTGAATAAAATACTAGTGAGGAATATAAGAAAAAACTTTTAATTACCGTGTAGGTGCAGATGCAGATGCAGGTCAATGCAGTTGAAGGACTTCGGATGGTGAATGGTGATGTAAAGCAGATGTCTTTCGAACTTGTTTCCTCTTCGGTAAAAAATTGGCATCAAAAGTACCTAACTGAAAATGATTATGGATGCTTGAAAATTTCAAATTAACCAAACTGACAAAACAGTAACACACTTTGACCAAACTTGTACTGCACTTGTACATCCAATTAAAAAAACAAACAAAAAAAATAAATAAAAATAAATATATATAAATACACATATACATATATATATATATATATACATATATACATATATACATATATATATATATATATATATATATATATATATATACTGCATTGTGCTGTATTTAACACAGCCCACAATGCATTGCAAACAGTAAAAAACGTATTACTTAAATACAGTAGAGTACTGTTAAAAATTGGCTGTAAATTAACAGCAATTTCTTAAACAGCAAAATATTGCCCAGAATGCTTTTTTTTTTTTACAGTACATTATTGTTTTAATGGGAAACAGTATGTTACTGTCAGATTTTGGCCATTTAAAAAAAAAAAAAAAAAAAAAATTACAGTGTACTTGCAGATTGTTTTTTTGTTTGTTTTTTGTTTCTTTGTTTTTTTTCCTCATTTTTGTAAAGTTTCCAGATTGGTTGAAAATGTTTTTACGTTACCCCTCACTGTAAATAATTTCCCTTTATCTTTATTGGAACTCTTTTGTCCTTGTAGTTCTTTTTGTATCAGCAAACTGAAAATGTCCATCAGGGTTAAAAGACCGGGGATTTATTTATTTTATGTTAAAACGTCTCTTACACCCTTAACTGCCTTGGAGATGTAACAGTCACACAGCTTTAATTTTGTCAGCACATTAAATTTACAGACATGTCTGTCTCCTGTTCATAGCAAAAATTCATTCATGAGTTTATTTCAGCCATGGTATTATCTTTCCTTTCACAGAACAAACATCTAGATAATAGCCAGTGGCTACTCAACTGAGATTGCCTTGTTGTCAGTCGCTGAACCTCTTCTGATTGTGAAAGCTGAATCTAAATCATCAGTTCTCATTCTGCTTGTTCTGTCTGCTGCCTTCGACACAGTTAACCATCAGATTCTTCTCTCCACCCTTTCATCACTGGGTATCACAGGGTCTCAACTATTTCAGGGTTGCCTGCAAGGAGAAGTATCCAAAGCACATCAACTGGTTACGGGGTTCCTCAGAGATCAGTGCTTGGACCCTTCCTCTTCTCCATATACACATTGCTGGGAGTTATTGGTATCAACCAGTTCTGGAAAAAGTGGTATCGGTGCATTGCTACTTTATATCATTTTTACGATTTTTAATGAAATACAAGTTTTTAATAATGGAACTTAGTTTGTATCTGCTTATTCTATTCAACTTTGTTTGAACCATTAACCGTATTTTCCATATTCCATTTCTGGGTTAAAAAGGAATGCAAAAGTACACAGACCGGTAGTTGCTCTTTTGTGCATTGTGCGTGTTATGTAAGGTGTTTACCTCTCCTGGAAGACGCATCAGGTATTAAATGCCAGACACCAGAGTGGGATCATAACTGTACCATCTTAGCAGACGGGTGTTAAGAAACACTGCAACTGTCATCATGTACAAGAATAAAACCACCGAGACCACCATTGAAAGCAGGTCAGTGGCAACCAGATACTTTCTCTGAAAGTTTTGTTGTGCTGTGGTCTTTTAACTGTGTAAATTGTATGCCTGGTTTCAGCTGTAGGCTGCTACTTAGGGAACATGTGTATAGTCAAGGAATGTAGGTCTATGTATTGAATGATTACACTGAACGTAAATAGGTTCTGGTCTATATATAGACCTGCATCACTTTGTGATAAATAACTAGTTAATCTTCAAAGATATATTTTAGTTCTGACACACTCCATGTGAGGAGTGCAGGTAAAACAGTCCCAGGTGACACTGGCATGATTGAGTAAACTATTTTGGTCAAAGTAGGTAGTTACTAGTTGTTATGTTCTGAACAGAGCAGAAGATTAACTGTGAAATGCATATTAAATGAATTTACAGTAATGCAAATTTATATTTCCTATAATTGGTTTATCATTGATTATTATTATTATTAGTAGTAGTATTATTACTTTACAGTAATCAACATTTTATTTTTCTAATTGTATATAGTACTCAAGTTACACATGTATCAGAACAGGCTACAGTCAAAATGCGTAGGGAATGTTTAAAGAAAGTTGAATGGTTAAGGGTAGAAGTGTAATTGGTGTGACAAGTTTAAATGAGCATAAACTTCTGATGGTTTGAGAGATGAGGAAGTACTCCTAATGGTCTGGTCACTAATATTGTGAAAGTAGTGAAGGGTTGTTCACTGTAACTATGGAGGAGATTTTAATCTAGGAAAATGGTTACCATTTGCGTCAAATTTATTTAATTGGTTAAAAAAAAAAAAAAAAAAAAATATATATATATATATATATATATATATATATATATATATATAAACATAGTTTTCCATTTAGGTCATCTTTGGGTGTTGTTTTAATGAACTATGCATTCAGTGTCAAATGTGCCAAGTTTTGTGATTTGTCTGTCTGTTTTGTTTTTGTCTTGCTTTTTACAGAAAAACATGACATACCTGTTTGTGTGCAGTGAGCTAAAAAGGACAAAACACTAGCAGCCTACCTTAGTAGTGCATTCAGCAAATTCTAGATAAATGCTGTTTGACAGTGCATAGACATGCCTAAACTTCATCAGAAGCCAATTACACACCACAAACAGGTCTAACAGGTTTTACTAATGTGCCAGTATATGCAAAAAGGATAAAAAAGGACATATGCAGGGGACGGTTGCATAAACTGCTTAGACTAGTCTTAAAAAGGTCTAATTTGCCATCTAATTTGTTTTCATCTAGACTGGTCATAACTGTGTAAAGTCAGTTATAAAAATCTGAAAAGTGAGACTGATTAGCTCTTGGCTAACTGTTAGTTGGTCAAACTAGTTCTTAAGATACAGTCTTAAATTGTGTCTATGTTTATGCAACTGGCCCCTGATCTAAATGCATCTGATATTTCACCAATTTAACAGGAGGGCCAAAAAAAACAAAAAAAAAACAAAGTTTGATCTGACTGTGTATTGATTTCAATTATTTATAATTATAATTTATACACACGGATGACTTATTGAACACTATTTTAACATTTATTCAAAAAAATAAATAATCCACATTTTTGTAGCCAATGTTTTATTCCATTTTGTGTATGAAATGGGTGCATCTGATGACAGTATGAACAAAGCATTGCATTAATGAGTTAAAAATAAATAACAATCTATTGTAATAAAATGAAATATAAAAAAAAAAAAAAAAAAACGATATTAAAGACTGATATTATTCAAAGATCATGCACTCCTCATCAATAGTGACATTTAAAACACATTTTAGCCTGAATATTAAGAAATGTGCACTGTGCACAAGTAGTACTCCTAATTAAAGTTTAAATTATAATTTTTATATCGGTAACGGTAAGTATAGAGTGATATGTAAGTAAAGAGACAATAAATAAAGCAAATAAAATGTTAACATATTTGAACTAGTATGAAATAAATGTATTTTAAATACAGTATATTACTATTTTACTAGGGTTTGTATTAATAATAATAATAATAAAAAGAAATGATAGCAAACACCATTAACTGAATTATGAATTAATGAATTGCATAACTACTTATTGTTAACAATAGTAATAATGATTCCTTCTTTGTATTCTCTCCCTTGTACATTGTTCAATGTGTGTGTGTGTGGGGGTTATATATACAGCATATATATATATATATAACCTTCTGGTTCTCACCCCTCAGTATATTAATATGCAGCATTGTTTATTATTATTATTGCTGTTGTTGCTGTTGTTGCTGCTGCTTTAATAGTTGTTTGTGATTAAATAAATAACAACAACATTAGCTACATAATCTCATGCTTTAAGTCTAGCTGTGTTTTACCACTCATTTTGATAGGTTTCATATGCAGATGCCTTTAGATCAGATGGCATATGTCCTTTTTTATCCTTTGCATGTATAGTGGCACATTAGTAAAAACCTGTTAGACCTGTTTGAAGTGTGTAATCCGTTTCTAATGAAGTTTAGTCATGTTCATACACTGCCAAACAGAATTTCTCTAGAATTTTCTGAATGCACTACTATGCTAGGCTGCTAATGTTAAACAGCATGTCTGCATTTTTCTTTTTTTTTTCTCAGTGTTGTTCAGCTAAGATATTTTTTTTAAATTATTATTTTTTTTTTTATTTTTTTTTTTTCCATGATTCTCCTATAACAGATCTGATGTGCCGTATGATGTGGACTGAAAGTGTTTCAAGCCCTGTATTAATTTTCAGAGCATCTCAGCATGTCACATAGTTGAAGTGAGGTGTTGTGTTCTGTCCAAGATGAGATTCAACATAACAAACCTACCTTATTTTCAGCAGTATTTTGGAAAAATGAAGACATAAACTTGTATATTTGGCTCACTGAAACTATATCAAACTGCTCCCTTAAAAACTAGTTTTATGTTTTTACATGTTTTACCTCAGACCACCTGTCAGTTATTTAGTGGCCTTGAATGATAAGTTGCAGATGAATGCAGACAAAGTGGAGAGGAACATCGTTGAGACACAACAGAATCTCAGCAGGGTAAGTACAGAACAACTGCTTCTGTGGATTACAAATCAAAGCCAGAGAGTTTATCACTCCTGCTGTCTTCCCACCATTAAACACGCCAAAGCCCCTTGAATATGTCAGTTTAGTGTTATTTGCGGTACAACTGCAGAAAGTATATGCCAGTGTTATTTTAGTATTATTTATAGACTGTACTAGTTTGAATTCTTCTTTATTTGTTACATTTTCACTTTTCATTTTAATTTTAATTTATCATTTTGTTATGTGATTTTGCCATTTTGTCATACTTAATTTTTGTTTTAATTTTATTTCAGTTAGTTGCCAAAGCAACATTTCTAGGGCTCTTAGGGCTAGCCTAAGGGCCCCCAGCGGGCTGCCAGAGCAGGGCCACTGAGACTTTGCTCATTGGCAAAACGTTGGCCCTTTAGTGCTGGCCCTGCACGGGCAGCCCTCACTAGGGCCCGCACTATTAATCTACAACAATAAATCTGTTTCACTATAAATACCTTTCAACTACTATAATTTAAGTCTTGGGAAAAACAGTTATTATACATCTGAAATGGATGCAGTCACCACATAACTATGTCTGTACTGCCAAAAAAGTACAGTAGTCAAAATATTTCAAATGAATGGATTTATTAAATACAAAATAGAAAACATTAAATTCAGGTTAATACAGCTAATTTAACACTCTGAAAGGGACAGCACATTATCTATACAAATATAAAAATATAATACAAATTAACATTAAAAAAAATATATATATTACTTTGACCTCTGCTCAAAATAAAAAGTGTCGGTGTGCTAAAGTATTGATTGGCAAAGCTCACTCTTCCCCCGAGGTCTCTCAGCTAGTCAGCAGACGGTGGTAGCGCTGCTTTCCTCCACCCGCTCTGTCTCTTCAGTTCCACAACCACACCTTTATCTCACTCACAACTTCAGAATCAGGAGGACTTGGCTGAAAGGAGCATTTTCAATCAGCCTCTGAAAAGCAAACCGGCCTATATCAGGGATCCTCAAATCTGGGTCATAAAATCCACTTTCCTGCAGTGATTAACTTTGGCTGCGTTCCAGACTATTTTTTATGCCCTTCACTCGAAAACTTCCCTCCGTCTCGTTTACTCAGTTGTATGTCATTGGTGGATCCCTTGGAATGAACTTAATTGGAATGTCCTAAGCACTTAAAATTAATGGTGTTGCATTGTGGTCTATGGAGCGGCCTGAAGTGTGCATATGAAGCAGAAATCGGTCAAAGTCGAGGGTCTGTCCATATAAACTTCCCATGTCCACATCACGAAGTGGAACGCACTTCAAAATGGCAACGGGATTCCCCCGAGGGGAAGTGCTCAGGGAACTTCACGAGTGCGTGTCTAAAAGTAGAGTGGAACGCAGTCCTAGATCAAACTCTAATGATCCTGCAGACACTGATTAGCATGCTCAGGTGTGTTTGATTAGGGTTAGAGCTCAACTCTACAGGAAAGTGGATCTCGTGAGCCAGATTTGAGGATCCCTGGCCTATATGAAACAACAGGTTCTGAAAAGGTCTCTTTTGGTTTGAGCCATTCCAGTTCAATTGAGTGGCTAAATAATGGCCAGTCAGGGTTGATAGTATTCTCCTAGTTGCATTACAAGGCTGCCTGCACAAAACCTGTATGGGCCCAAAGGACACAAAAGTTGCTCTGAGTAGTGATGGGAAACCGAGGCTTTCTGAACCGTTTGAGGCTTTCACCAAATTGTGCTGAAACACGTTTCATTACTCAAAGCTTTCAACACAGTGTGCATTAGTGACATCTGGTGGTCAGACTTGTTTCTCCACCATATCTAACAAAACATCGAGGAGCAGAGGATGGCTTGAAAACGTTTTAAATCTATGCCAACTTGTGTCATGCGTAGTCCGGTCAACGGATTCACATATTGATCAATAATATAAAAAAATATTTAAATATTAATAAAAATGTGTGATTAAATTCATTTACGTGAGTAGTATGATTAAATGCAATAGAGGTGTGACGTGCATTCAGTTTCTGTCTGGTGTTGAGGTTGCAGGGTGGGTTTTACACAGAAAGTCATACAGGTTTGGAATCACAAAGGGGTGAACTATTCCTTTAACAATTATTTCATAATTATACTTAATTGCATTGCTCGTTGATGTTTCTAGGATATCAAGAAGATTAATGAAGGGAGGCATCCCCTGTACGAGGAGCACATCAAAAAGACAATCCTGAACTCACTGGAGCTGCTGAATTCTCTGGATGAAGATGCAGCTGAAGCCTCTCGTTTGCAGCACCCTCAGTCTGAGATGATTGAGAAGGAGTGAGTACAAACCTCATAACTCTGATCTATGATATAGCCAAAACATCCTACTACATCTCATGCTTTAAGCCATGCAAGCAGAATCATATGCTGTGAATATGGTTTTGTGGAATTCCTCATGTTTTTCTCTTCAATGGAAAAGTATGAAACAGCTGCGAGAGCGTGTGATGAAGCTCCGTGAGGAACATGATGGCATTAGCGATTGCTACGCACAATCAGAGCAGGTTCCCACCATCAACCGGGAAAAGAACACTGATGAGAAGCTGGTGTGTATCTTAACATCCCTTACAAAACAAAAATATGTGTGAATATATTGGAAGATATAATGTGATATATGAAAAAAAAATATTTTGATATATGGGACTCTAGTTCTTATATTTTCCAATATTCTGCAATATATGCATGAACCATGTATAGCCATATATTGATATATATATATATATATATATATATATTTAGCAATAAGACAGAAACAATACAGTAACCTATATTGCATAGCTTTATTGAAACACTCATTCCTTTTAATTAACACATGGGTTTACATACAAAATTAAATGTCTCAAAAATACATTCCAAATATGCCTACAAAGGTCCCCAATTCTATACAGATTCAGGCAAATTAACGTCCATATTTAATCATTCAGCAGACACTTTTATCCAAAGCGACTTGAATGAGGACAATAGCAATCAAACTAACAAAAGAGCAATAATATGTAACTGCTGTGATAAGTCTCGGTTAGCCTAACGCAGTACATGTAGCAAGTAAGTATACATAATATATATATTTATATATTTATTAGTACAAATGTATTTTCACATACATTTAGTAGATATTAAAGGGGTAGTTCACCCTCATGTTGTTCCAAACTTGTAAGAGCTCCGTTCATCTTCGGAACATTCGGAATATTCCCAAACACTATGACAGTGTGATCTCTGTGTGAGATATGTGATTGTTGTCATATTTTCTATAAAAATCTAAAATACATGTTTGAATTAAAATAAAAATGGATGATAAATACGCCTTTCGTATGGAATTAAATAGCAAGCACTTTAAGTGTTTATTCATATTAAAGCAACAGAACTGAAATCATATCATGTTTATCTGCAGCACAGCATATGAGTGAGAATAACGCGATATCCGCCTTTGATCTCGTAGGTATCTGTTCTACTTCGAGAGCTCAGAACTGTCCGTCTTGACTGCGCTTATTTCAGTCCTCCCCTCACTGCAGCCGCCTGCTCTCGCCTACATTCCAGGCGAGGCGCATCTCAAACAAGCCTAGTCTCTCGCTGTCGGTGTTTGTAATGATTTTTGCTTCTTTCTCAGACAGTTTTAAATGCTTCCACACTGCCGTCTTGTTTGCTGCATTAGTGCGCTCCTCTATTTGTTTTATTTTATTTGTTTCAATTTATTTGGTCTTTTTGCTTATTTCGGCTGCCGAGCATTCGGTGCATCCCTAGTAAATACGTCATCAAGTCGCTAACATTATATATGTGTTATCTTATCAGTATTATTATTTTTTTTTAATAGAAACACTAAATGACAAACAATATCTTAAGCACCACCACCAGGCCTAAGTTCAGTCAACATGACAAATATATGATTCTGCCTTGCAACATTTGTGTGTGTTCAGATGAGCAGGAAAATAGTCCTTTCCTACAGAATTGTTTGCTAACATAGGTTGTCCAATTCAATGCATATTGTATGCACTTTTTTTTTTTTTTTTTTTTTTTAAATAAACAAAATCACTGTTAAATAAAACACACCTTAGCCTACTTCAGGATCGATACGCCCATCCCTATGAAAAATCAGAATATTTCTTGATTTTTTGACAGAGAACGTTTCAAAATTCTATTGAAAATAAGAATTTCTCTGTACTTCTTTACTCAATTAATTATTATTTTTCTCCCTCTCAGGATGATTCTGAATGGGAAGTTAAAAGACCTTCAGAGGTCACGACAGATGCAGATATCAAGTACAGGTACAGAGAGAAACCTTTATGACATATTACATACAACCCAAATTCTGGAAATGTTGGGTCATTTTTTAAAATTTGATTTCAAATCACATGAGCCAATATTTTATTCATAATAGAACACAGATACCATAACAAATGTTTAAACTGAGAAATTTTACAATTTTATGCACAAAATGAGCTCATTTCAGAATCAGAAAGAACTTTATTGCCAAGTATGCTTGTGCATACAAGGAATTTGTTTTAGTGTCACAAGCTTCCAGTACACAGAGGCAACAACACACAGACAATAAAAAAAAATAAAAAATATGATAATAATAAAAAATACACACATATGTAAATATAAATAGACAAAAATAGAAAAAAATAAAATAAATTGTATGTACAGTTGTGCTATAGATGATAGAATAGGGATATAATAGAGTGAGATCCAGGGATACATTAACATGTAGGTGGTAACAAATAAATAGGTTATTGCACATATCTTTATTGCACAATGGGGTGAATTTTTAACTATTCATAAGGTGGATTGCCTGGGGGAAGAAACTGTTCTTGTGCCTAGCTGTCCTGGTATTTGCGGCTCTGAAGCACGGACCAGATGGCAAAAGTTCAAAAAGGGTATGGCTTGGATGTGAGGCATCCAGGGTGATTTTCTGAGCCCTTTTCCTCACTCTGAATGTATACAGTTCTTGAAGGGTGGGCAAGGGAGCACCAATAATCCTTTCCGCAGTCCGAACCATTTTCTGTAGTTTTCTGATGTCTGATTTTGTATCTGAACCAAACCAGACAGTTATTGATGTGCACAGAACAGACTCGATGACGGCTGAGTAGAACTGTTTCAGCAGCTTAAACTTTTAAACAGTTAAACTTCCTCAGCTGGCGAAGGAAGTACAGCCTTTGTTGGGCCTTTTTTTTGCAATGAAGTCGATGTGAGTATCCCACTTCAGATCCTGAGAGATGGTGGTTCCCAGAAATTTGAATGACTCCAAGGTTATTACAGTGCTGTCCATGATGGTGAGTGGGGGGAGAACAGGGGGGTTTCTCCTAAAGTCCATGATCATCTCCACTGTTTTGAGCGTGTTGCGCTCCAGGTTGTTAAGAAATTTGATGCCTGCTACAGGTCTCAAAACAGTTGGGACGGGGGCATGTTTACCATGGTGTAGCATCTCCTCTTCTTTTCAAAACAGTTTGAAGATGTCTGGGCATCGAGGTTATGAGTTTCTAGAGTTTTGGTGTTGGAATTCGGTCCCATTCTTTTCCTATTTCCAGCTGCTGAAGAGTTTGTGGTGGCCTTTGATGTATTTTTTGTTTAATGATGCACCAAATGTTCTCTATAGGTGAAAGATCTAGACTGCAGGCAGGCCAATTCAGCACCTGTACTCTTCTACTACGAAGCCATGCTGTTGTAATAGCTGCAGTATGTGGTTTTTCATTGTCCTGCTGAAATACACAAGGCCTTCCCTGAAATAGACGTCGTCTGGAGGGGATCATATGTTGCTCTAAAACCTTTATACCTTTTAGCATTCATAGTGCCTTCCAAAACATGCAAGCTGCCCATACTGCCCATATGCACTTACGCACCCCCATACCATCAGAGATGCTGGCTTTTGAACTGAACGCTGACAACACGCTGGAAGGTTTCCCTCCTCTTTATTCCGCAATCTTTTTACGCACTCTTTCACAGATTGGAAAGCTTCTGCCCATCTTTACTTCTGAGAGACTCTGCCTCTCTAAGACATCCCTTTTATAGCTAATCATGTTACAGACTTGATGTCAATTAACTTAATTAGTTGCTAGATTTTCTCCTAGCTGAATCTTTTCAAAATTTCTTGCTTTTTCAGCCCTTTGTTGCCCCCATGCTAACTTTTTTGAGACCTGTAGCAGGCATCAAATTTGAAATGAGCTCATTTAGTGGATAAAAGTAAAAGTGTATCATTTCTTTTTTTTTATGTTCTATTGTGAATAAAATATTGTCTCATGTGATTTGAAAGTCTTTTAGTTTTCATTTTATTCAAATTTAAAAAAAACATCCCAACATTTCCAGAATTCGGGTTGTACTTGTAACATTGCATATATAATGTTGCATCTTCTGAAAGCATCTTCATCAGCGATATATTTGGGTTTTCAGTGTCAGCTCCTCTGAAGGGCAGCATGAATGTTCAGAGACTGGCCTCCGCTGGCGGTCTGACAGCGATGTCAGTTTGGAGTATCAGTTTGTTGACTGGAAATCAATCAGTAAAGATATTTTGAAGAACTACAAGCCCTGTGGACCTTTGATGGACATCACTGTAACCTCTGGCACCCTGGAGGAAATTCAGCTACCTCACTTCGTCTGTGTAGGTAAGTCACATCTCCAGGGCCGCTGCTGGCCAAATGGGTGCCCTAAGCAGAATTGTATTGTGCCTTCTCTCCCAAATATTGTAGAAAAAAAAAAAAAAAAAACACTACTATAGGGGTTTAAAATAGAACTTTAATAAAATATAAAAATAAATCAATAAATTGTATTATTTACAAATTACAATTGTAGCTCTAGACAGTTACCTATGGCTATTGTATTAATACAGTTGTCTGATTGACTTTATAGTCTAAAGCATCCAGAAATCACACAAAAGAAAATTAATCAGTTTTACTACAATAAAGCATGGTTCATTTTTGTAAGGGTTGTGATGTCCACTTTTTTTGTTGTAATTATAGAGGCTGTAGCATTATTGCAAAAATGTAAGATTACGTGGATATTTGAATTAGCCTAAATGTTTGGTCAATATTAAAAGACTTGATCTTGACTTGATAAGTGTAACAGCAGCAATTACCAGACATTTGACTCCCTTTAAAGGCATTTGTAATAGTGCTGTCAAACGATTAATCGCATCCAAAAAAAAAAAAGGTTTGTTTACCTAATGTGTGTATATACAAATACACAATATATATTTTGAAAATGTTTACATGTATATAATTATATTCATATACCTAAATATAAACATTTTTCTTAAATATGTACATGTATGCATATTTATATATACACATAAATATACAGAGTACACATTATGTAAACCAACTTTTATTTTGGATGGGATTAATCATTTGACAGCACTAATTTGTTATATATAGTGTACATTTTATTTTATTTTTTAACTACATTGTATTTTATCAGTGTTATTTAATGAAACCATATAATTATTAACCCATCATTATTGCCTCTGTCACAGTCGGTTATATATATATGCTAATTTTAAAATTATATAGAACAACAATTTTTTTGGAGCAACTGGGATGGTGCCCCGGAAGTTGCCCTACGCAAACTGCGTACTCTGCGTATAGAGAGCGGCGGTACTGCACATCTCACTCCAACTCCAGTCATTTCAACATGTTCTCTCCATACGTGTAAACCTTTCAAGCCAGAACTATGAGCTCTCGTTCTTGAAGAATGTGTTACTTAAACCAACATTACTGTCCACAGATTCTGAATCTTCCTTGGATGATGCAGTGAAAGCTCTTCATGTGAAGGACGGTGCTGTTTCAGTGGAAAGATGTGAATTAAATGGATTCCATGCCAAGCTTGTCAATCCCACCTTCTCATTCCTGGCAATTGTTGTAGAGGTGCAACAGTACCTCAAAATGAAATTTCACTGTGAAACTTTGATTTATCGCAACAGAACAACTCCCCTCAACCTTCATGTGTACCTGATTTTAAAGGATAAAAAACTTAAGAAGGTAAAATCTGATAAGTTGTATGCACCATATGACCGTGTACCATATAACCATGTATTTTGACATTTATTTACTTACAATTGCAGAACATAATCAGCCATTTATTTTTTATTCATTTATTTTTTTTCTCGAAAGTGACAATAACCAAACTCTTCTGAAAGGCTAATGAAAACGTTCCCATTATACTTTCCCTCAGGCCCCTCTTTTCTACACAACAAAAGCAAACAAGACAAAAATGATGCTATATGCCTAAGTCTTTTGAAGCCATTCATTAATTTTCAAAGCTAAATAAATAATTACATAAAAATCGGGAATGTGTATGATACATGCATGAACCTCTATGATTATGTTATAAATACCACTCAACGGGTTTCAGTATTTGAGATTTGAAAAATGATGTATGGCTTCAGAGGATTTGGAATATGAGAAATTGTATGGACAATATGAGTAGATTTATCTTTTTGCTTTTGCAGAAAGCATGTGTAACATACTTCTATAAGTGCATGTTTATTTGACAAATAATTATGTCTAACACTGTTAGGATGTGGAGGAGAAGGAGCAAAATAACATGGAGATATTAAAACCAACTCCAGATGAAGCCCTTAAAATGAATGACTGTTACATCCTGAAGACATCTTGTGACTCCAAAATCAAACCGCTGGTACTTCCCTATTTATTGTTTATTTTTTTGGCTAGAAAATAATCCAGACTTTTACTTTCTAAAATATTTCTATTCACTTCTTGCCAGAGTTTAAAATTGACACCCAACAAGACCAACTTCTTTGATTTACGCATTAAAGATGAAATGGAATCTCTTGAACTTTCTATAGAGACAAAAGAGGGCCAAAAAATATGGGATGTTAACATAGAATCAGGTGAACAACCCACATGAACTTGCAAAATTCTCTACAGATCAGATCTTTATCCTTCATATTTAAATGTTTTTGTCTGTGTTATTTCAGATGAATTCAACATGGACTGTTCAGTCTGTAAGTGGCAGTATACTTTCATGAATCATACAGATCTGCACATACTATAAACATGAATACACACATACATGCTATACATTCTTGCAATTGTTTTACTGTTGTTCTGCAGCAGTTAGAATAATATTTAATGCAGTTAAATAATTTAGGTATTTTTGACCTCATTTCAGCTGACTGGCGTCAGAAAAAAAGTAAGTGATGATGACAATTGAATTCAATGACCGCTAAATGTTCTGCAAAGTTTTATTTATTTATTTATTTTTTGTGTGTGTATTTAGCCACTATATGTAATTTAAATTTTACCTAATATTAAATGCACTGTCTGCCATATTGTTTAAAACATTGCTTTCCTGATGAAGGGTAAATTAAATGCTTTCCTAGAATTTGTCCAAAACTGCTGTATTTCTGAGTAATATATGCATACATATACATTTCAATATGCAGTTTATGAATGTGCAGCCTACACTTTCTTATGTAATTCCAAAAGCCTGGACAATAATTTTGTTATGTTATGAGTTGTTGTTGTTGTTGTTGTTGTATTTTGTTATTTGTATGTTCTTCCTATGCTCTTTGTGTGTCTTTTGAGTTAATAGATCGGCGCTGATTTGGCAATGGTGGCGCCACATGTTAGAGGCTATGGAACACTCAGCTCGCGCTCGTTTTGAAACACCTCTTCTGCAATCCGGAAGTGAGCTGATGGGACTTCGGCCCGGAAGCACTTTTCAGGGGCGCTTTTCTTCTCTGACAAGTGAGTGTTGGGTTATAGTCAGGGTTTTACATTATTGTTATACTTTATTCTCGAATTATTAATGTTAATAACATCAGCATTGCGTGACTATGGGTATAGTGTGTATTAACGTGTAGATTTCAAACTATGTACAGTCTAATCTAATTGTCATGCCATTCGAATTTCATATTAAGAAATTATTTTAACCCCAAAAGCAAACTATGCTCCCTTCGAAATGGTTTTCTTTAGAATACAAATCTTGTGTAATCCCAGGCTATCTGTAATCAGAAGCACGTTTAAAACTGGAATATAATTTAATTTCATTCACACGTGTTTCATAAACACATAATCCTTTCTTGATCACAATCCGCCATCAAAATTATACATTTAATTATTCTTGCTGCTGTGAGAAAAGGCTATAAATTGATCCTTCACCTGCAGGATCCTCACGTGCGATAGCCTAGTAGCCAGGAAAACTTCTTTATGTTTACAGACGTGATGTAATGACGTGCCATGCTCAAATTTCCCGCGAAAACCTACCCGTACCACTCAAATTAGAAAACATTATTATAAGCTAACCGCTGTGAATCGGGCTAAAGTAAGGGGATAGTTTTGAAAACTGGCTGGTTATGTACTTGCTCAAATATTGATTTCGGATCATTTTTAACCAAACAAAGTTACGGACTCACTGCAGCTTTAACATAATTTAAGGAAAAACGTTATTGTTTTAATAGTTTTCGACATTGCAGTTTAATAAATGTGAACCTGGACCACAAAACCAGTCATAAGGGTCAATAAAAAAATAAATAAATAAAAAAAATGATTTATTCATCTGAAAGATGAATAAATAAGATGTCCATTGATGTTTGTTAGGATAGGACAATATTTGGCCGAGATACAGCTATTTGAAAATCTGGAATCTGAGGGTGCAAAAAAATCTAAACATTGAGAATATTGACTTTAAAATTGTCCAAATGAAGTTCTTAGCAATGCATTTTACTAATCAAAAATTCAGTTTTGTAGATTTACGGTAGGAAATTTACAAAATATCTTTATGGAACATGATCTTTACTTAATATCCTAATGATGTTTGGCATAAAAGAAAAAATTATAATTTTTACCCATACAATGTAGTGTTGGCTATTGCTACTTATATACCTGTGCTACTTAAGACTAGTTTTGTGGTCCAGTGTCATAAATGACAGGGGTCCAGAGTAACGAAACTGCGCTACTCATTTGAGCTGCACAGTTTATCAGCTCGGAACAATACTTGAGCGCAGCACAAACAAACTGGTCTGAGCTCAACAGGTTTACTCTGAAACCAATCTTTACTAATGTTACTGCACAGTGCTGCAACATCCAGTAAGATGTGTTTGAATTCTGCACAGAATTCTCTATTATAGACAGATCAAACAGTGCTGAGGTATGTCAAAAAATAAAATAAAATAAAATAAAATAAATGTATAAAATAATAATAATAATAATAAACAGAAGTAGTAACACTAAATATAACCATGGTGCTGTGGTAGTCAAATGTTATTACATTATTCATTTCAGGGTTTGTACAACCTTTTGAGAGAGAAATTCAAGCACTTTTCAACTTTCAAACATTTCACACAATTATTTCCAGTACTTTAAAACTGTAAAAATGATCTGGTTTAAATGTTATTCTTATAGGGATAAACAAGATATACTTTGTGGTAAACACTCATGGAAAAAGAAAAAAAAAAAAAACTTCAAATTACCACTATAACCAGTAGATGGCATCATATGAGCACTTATTGGTTTATTAGTCATTTATCTCTATTTTTTGCTTTATATTTTGGAATTATAAAACCACTATTATAAAATATCAAATAATCAAGAAATCAAATTTTGCACTTTGTGTATGAAGTAAGAAAAGTCACAAAGTGCAAAAAAGTAGCTACTCATACACACAATGAAATCATGAGTCTTATGTCGAAAACCGACAAACAACAAATACAATTAGCAGCTCTATGCAATTTTTGTTTGCATGAACATTAAAACATTAATATTAAAAACGATGGCCAGTTTTTAAACAAACAAAAAATCTTGGTTAGGGTGGTTACTACATGCTCAAATAAAGTTTTATGAAATGATAAACCTTACATTTCACACTTTATCTCATTTTTAAGAAAATTATAAAAATCATAAAGTACTGTATAGGCATTTTATCTGCTCCAAGAATCAATTATATAAGCATTATTATCCACAATGTTGATATTTTTAGAATGCACATTAGCTTACAATATACTAATTAAGATTTACAACAAACATTCAATAGGATTTTTGCATTAGTCTGAACAAAAAGGCAGACAGACTGAAGGAAAATGTATGTAACTCTACTGTCTGACAGCAGGTGGCACTTATGAAATGCAGAAATAGAGCTGTTTCCACGGTAAACGCTGTTAAAAAAGAAGTGTTGCGCTTAGAAACACTGCTTTATGAGGCATTACACTGAGAGAAGATGAAAATGCCACTGAAACTTTTCTCAAGACAGTCGGTTCCCTCTGAATTAATTAATTCATACATTCTTTCATTTAATTCTTTCAGCATTCTTCCTTCCTCGTTTTCACACAAAATGAAAACTAAGCTGCATGTTTGCGCGGATACTCACCAAAACTGGCATTTTGACTTAATTTTGTGTGTGTTTGGCCATTTTAGCACGATAAGATGAAAAGTGAACAGTTCTGCAATGGTGCGATATCTGAAACACGGCTCTCTGTCTGCACTTTGGGTGTGCACAGAAACCAGTGCTCGAGTACCGAATGTAGCTCTGTTTCGCGATTTCTTGCGGTTGAACATTTAAACGCTAAAACTGTCAAAACTTAAAAACACATTCAAATGATGAACTTTCATGACGAGTCAAAAATAAAGCATTAAGCTGTTTATTAAAGTTGTTTCATACTTTTTATGTGGTCAATGTAGGAGAGACCTGCCCTTTTGTTTGCATCTGTTCTCTCTGTTTTTGTTAAGAGTAGTTAGGTAAGGATCTTTGTATTTTTATTTTATATTTTTTGTTTAATTACTTTTGATTTATTTTCTAGACTGATTTTATTTGTTGTTTTGGGCCTTGGGTCTCTCTGAAGCCCAGTACCACTCAGTGACTGTTTCTCCTTATCTCTTAAATACATTTACACCTTCAAATTTTCAAACTCTTCAAGTTTTTTTTTTTTTTGTTTTGTTTTTTCCTCTGGTCTGCCGGCTTGATGATAGTCTTTATTCTTTTCATTGCGTCTTACCCCTAGCAGATGTAATACTTTTAATTTATTATTATTATTTATTATTATTTTTATTTTTTCATCTTTACCAAGGTCATCCGTCTGCAGAGACTGACACAGCACAGAAACAAAAAAGATGCAAAAATGGTGAAGGTAAAAATAATTGAATTTATAATGAAAATAGATCAGGCTGTTTCTATGCAGATTCTTCATAAAGTACTGTTCAGTGGCCTTTCGTGAAGATGAGGCAACATTTTGTTCATCCAGGTGCTGAGTTTGTGGAGAAGCACAGGACAGAGTTGATCAGAAGAATCTCACTGGTGGAGCCCATTGCAGATGACATGAAACGTCTGATTGGAGAAGAAAAATACGCACTCATCTTAAAGTCAACAACAAAACAAGAAAAAATGAGAACACTTCTGGACTTCCTGACAACACCTAAACTGAAAGATAAACTTTACAAAAGTCTTGTAAAACATGAGCACTCTGTTGTTGAATATTTGGAGTATTCTGAGTAGATGCTCTTCCATGTGTCAGAAGAATGAATTCATTATGGTTTATTTTATTATTATTTTACAGCAGACAGGTCATTAATAATATAATGTGGCCTGGAGTATAATCAGATGTGGAATATACAGTTCTGATTGGTTTGCATACAGAGCTGTGGAAAGGTTTTTTTTTTTTCCTTGTTTATATTTTTTACACTCAATGTCATTAAGTGTTCAGATAAAATCCTTAGAATACATAACATTTGAACTTTGTAACTTCCTGAAATATTTTGCACCTTCCTTTTGGAGAGGAAGATTAGACATTATTCCATATGACATCCATTTTAATAATATATCTATGTTTGTGAAAACTAATTCCTTTTTGTGGTTGCCCTTGGGGATATATATATATATATATATATATATATATATATATATATATATATATTTATATGGGGCTAATGGCCAACCTTAAGAAAAAATGAGCTATTCACTGCGCCTAAAATGTATAATTGCAGAAAATATATATATACATTGTATCGAACATTAAAGGAGCAACAAATTTTGTGTGAAAATAAATCATTCAAGTTGTTTATTTTGTTTAAACATCTTATAAATGTATGAGGTGGCAAGGGGGACCTTTTACCACACCTGGTATTGATACAAATACTTCAGCTAAAATAATGTTAATACTTGTTATAAAAATAAAATATGTTAATATAAAAATATAGTTTCAAATACAGAAACAAAATCATTTTAATAAGTAAAGATTCTGAAAGTATTGAAGGAGATCCAATAATAATTGAATATATATTTGCAGTACAAACAACAAATTATATTTTATTATATGATATGATTAATATCATGTTTTTAAATATGCTGGTGTCATTCTAAACATGGCGATTATCTCTATTATGGAAACCCAACATAATATATGATATTTACCGTCTGAATCCAACCATGTCATGTCAAAAAAATGGAAAAGTCAGCTATCTATTAATTATCATGTTGATTACTGTATGCCTTTAGCCCCAACAGCAGAGGCGCTTTTTAAACCCGACCAAATTGTTCATCAAACATTTGCTCAAAGTGGCCCAATTCCACGGAAAAAAAGACTGTGGATTTGGCAACACTGCAGCATGCAAATACACCAAAACACAACTGGATGTACGGAAAGCGAAAGGGGACCAAAGTGTTGGTGTAACACTTCCCAGGGTGTGGTAATAAATTCACAGAGGGTGGTTGCACATTTAAGGTGGATTTATTCTGAAAAATATGAATTAATCTTTTTAGTAAGAGCACTCGTGGTTAACGCACATTTACTCTCGCTCTGGAACTCTCTCGAGATTCAGCGAGAGCACAGCTCTCTAACTCACCACAAATTGATTAGAACAATATCTCTGCTACATTCTCAATCAACAACAATTGTGTTATCCCATGAACCCATGTTAACACATGTAAACTTATAAATCAATGCACAACACGGTTAATACAACAGATACTTGCTTCACTTACTATTCAAACTAATTGGGAAATATACACACAAACATTAATACACTTAGGTCTCACACATTTTCCACCAGCTTACCTGAAAAATATGAATTAATCTTTTTAGTAACAGTACTCGTGGTTAACACACATTTACTCTCGCTCTGGAACTCTCTCGAGATTCAGCGAGAGCACAGCTCTCTAACTCACCACATGAATTTACTGCCACCTGCTGGTGTAACCTGAAACTGCGATTTCTTTTAAGCCCAAAATGTCTATTTAATATTTGAAACACCATTATGTAGCTTACTCTTTTTCTTTTTTTCCTCGATTTACATTTCTGGAATGCAATGTCTTTACCCATTGCGTTACACTCTCCCCTCCTGAATTTAAAAGGTTTACAGACCTTTGAGATTTGACTATAATTGATTATCCATACATTTCTCAGCAAACACATTATGATTGTACTGATGACTAAAACTTCATCAAAACTCTTGAAATACACTCTACAATAGGTCAAAATAACCATTGGTTGCATTGTCAATTGTCAAACAATGATATTACCTTTTCAGCAACAGTAAACACTTATCTTGCTCGTATACATTCTTTTGTAATAGACTCTCGATTTCGGCCAAACAATTCTTTAGTCCTCTACCCATTTCAGTTTACTTTGTAGAGAAAGTCAAAATTGTCCTAGTTGCTCATGTCTAGCAACTGTAGAATAAGTTTTTCTCATGTCGTTGTCCATGTATACATTTGTTTTCCCCCAAGTTGATAAACAGTGTCAGTTTAACCGGTTATCTCCAAAACTGTCCATGGTCGCCACATTCTTTGGACTGAAGTCTCTGTACTCACACTTAGTCTATCCATCACAACTTCCACCACAGATGGCTGACCCAACGAGTCATAAGTCAGAATTCTTGGACGACGGCGTTCTCTTCTTGGGTAAGAATTCACAGGTAAGGAGTCATCATTCTCACTCTCAACTGATGCTTGTTCTTCTGATATCTCTGACTGTACCGCAGGCATTCCAAGATCCGCCTCCCTTCGCTCCTCTAGCACCTCTTCTGCTATGTCCTCCTCAGTCCTCTTCGGCTCTCGTTCCCTGTGCTGTTCCACACTTGGTGTGAACGGTTCTGCTTCAGGGTTGAGACAAGCAGGATTCTGGCACTGACTCAAGGAAGTAGGAAACTGTAACACCAGCTCACCATTCTGAAAATCCTCATTCTCTGACACATCACTATGAACTTCTTCCAAGCATTTTCTGTCTTTTCTCCTTGTCTTTGTCTTGATCATTGTCTCTGGTTGCACTGTTGCTTCTGAATTCTCCTGTGGCAAACTATCACAAGGAAGAAGAAGGTTTCGGTGTAAAACTCTCATTTTCCCTCCCCCTTCAGGTATTACCTCATACACAGGACTCTCATCACTTCTCCTTTTGACGATTACATGCACTCTGCTTTCCCAATATGATCGGAGCTTCCCAGGTCCTCCTCTTTCAGATAGATTTCTAACCAGCACTCGTCCACCAGGCTGAAGAATTGCTCCATGTATTCTCCTATCATACCCCTGCTTACTCCTTGCGGTTTCCTTTTCAGCTGTTCTGGAGGCAATCTCATAAGCTTGCTGCATCCTCGCTCGCCAATTTTCCACATATTCAGTGTAATTCTCAAGTCAAGTCAAGTCAAGTCAAGTTGAGCTTTATTGTCATTCCGCTACATGCGGGGGCATACAGTGGAACGAAATGTCGTGCCTCACAGGACCACGGTGCTACATAAATACAGGCATACAACAATGGAGTAAGACAATATAAACCTATACACAACTATCCTACTGATAGATTTTGACTATAAATATAAATATACTATCTATAAAAAAGTACCTATACAAACTAAAAAATACAAACTATACAAACTATACGAATGCTTCAGATAAGTACTGTACATGTGCAAGGAGAAAC